>NW_027397071.1:49237255-49268619 GCF_003265705.2 Callorhinus ursinus | reverse complement strand
TTTCTTTCTTTCTTTCTTTCTTTCTTTCTTTCTTTTTCTTTCTTTCTTTCTTTCTTTCTTTCTTTCTTTCTTTCTTTCTTTCTTTCTTTCTTTCTTCCTTCCTTCCTTCCTTCCTTCCTTCCTTCCTTCCTTCCTTCCTTCCTTTCCTTCCTTCCTTCCTTCCTTCCTTCCTTCCTTCCTTCCTTCCTTCCTTCCTTCCTTCCTTCCTTCCGAGTCTAGCTAAAGGTTTATTAATTTTGTTGATATTTTAAAAGAACCAGCTCCTGATTTCATTGATCTGTTCTATTTTTTTAATTTCCTATTTTGTTTATTTCTGCTCTAATCTTTATTATTTCCTTCCTTCTACTGACTTTAGGTTTTGTTTGTTCTTCTTTTTCTAGCTCCTTTAGGTGTAAAGTTAAGTTGTTTGAGATTCTTCTTGCTTCTTGAGGTAGGCCTGTATTGTTATAAACTTCCTTCATAGAACAGCTTTTGCTGCATCCCCCAAATTTTGGACCATTGTGTTCATTTTCATTTTTTTAAAATATTTTTTAGAAAATTTATTTATTTGACAGAGACACAGCGAGAGAGGGAACACAAGCAGGGGGAGTGAGAGAGGGAGAAGCAGGCTTCCTGCAGAGCAGGGAGCCCAATGCGGGGCTCAATCCCAGGACCCTGGGATCATGACCTGAGCCGAAGGCAGATGCTTAATACCTGAGCCACCCAGGTGCCCCCATTTTCATTTTTTTCCATGTATTTTTTGATATTCTCTTTGATTTCCTGGTTGACCCATTCATTGTTTAGTAACATATTACTTAACCTCCATGTATTTGTGTTCTTTCCAGAGTTTTTCTTGCAGTTGACTTGTAGTTTCATAGTGTTGTGGTTGGGAAAGATGTGGAGTGTGACTTTAGTCTTTCTGAATTGGTTGAGACTTGTTTTGTGGCCTAATGTAAACTATTCTGAAGAATATTCCATGTGCACCTGAAAAGAATGTGTATTCTGCTGTTTTAGGATGGAATGTTTTGAATATATCTGTTTGCTCCATCTGATCCCAATGTGCCCTTCAAAGCCACTGTTTCCTTATTCATTTTCTGTTTGGATCATCTATCCATTGATGTGAGTGGGGTGTTAAAGACCCCTGCTATTATTGTATTTCTATCAGTTTCTTCCTTTATGCTTGTTATTAGCTGCTTTATGTATTTGGGTGCTCCTATGCTGGGTGCAAAAATATATACAATTGTTATATCTTTTTGTTGGATTGTTCCCTTTATGATTATATAGTGTCCTTCTTTGTCTCTTGTTACAATCTTTGTTGAAAAGTCTATTTTGCCCAGTATCGGTATTGCTACTTCAGCTTTCTTTTTACTTCCATTTGCATGATAAATACTTTCCCATCCCTTCACTCTCAATATGCATGTGTCTTTAGGTCTGAAATGAGTCTTTTTTAGGCAGCATAGAGATGGGTCTTGCTCTTTTATCCATTCCATCATCCTATGTCTTTTGATTGGAGTGTTTAGTATATTTACATTCAAATTAATTATTGATAGGTATGTACTTATTGCCATTTTGTTATTTGTTTATGATTGTTTTTGCAGTTCTTCTCTGTTGCTTTCTTCTCTTGGCTGTCTTCTCTTATAATTTGGTGGCTTTCTTTAGTCATATACTTGGATTTCTTTCTCTCTGTGTTTTTGCATATCTATTACTGGTTTTTGATTTGTGGTTACCGTTAGGTTTATATATAACATCTTATGCATATAGCAGTTTATATTAAGTTGATGGTCACTTAGGTTTGAACCCTGTCTCTCACCTGTCTTAGGTATATGGTGTCATCCTTTACATTCTTTTAATTTGTGAATCCCTTGACTGGTTTTTATAGATATACTTAATTGTACTGCCTTTGTGCTTCTTACTTTTCTTATTCCTGCTTATGATCTTTCCATTCCACAAAGATACATCTTTAGCCCTTCTTGTTGGGCTAGTTTAGTGGTGATGAATTCCTGTAACTTTTGTTTGTCTGGGAAAGTCTTTATCTCTCCTTCTTTTCTGAATGATAGCCTTGCTGGATAGAGTATTCTTGGGTGCAGATTTTTTTTCTTTCAGCATTTTTAGTGTAAGAAAATGAAGGTTTTCATTTCCCTCTCACCTGGAAAGTTTCTGCTGAAAAATCATCTGATAGCCTTATGAGGTTTCCCTTGTATATAACTGTTTTCTTTTGTTGCTTTAAAAATTATTTTTCAGTATTTTTTGCCATTTTAATTACTGTGTATCTTTGTGTAGACCTCTGGGGTTGATTTTCTTGGGGGCTCTCTGTGCCTCCTGGATCTGGATTCCTGCTTCCTTCCCCAGATTCAGGAAGTTTTCAGTTATTATTTCTTCAAACAAATTTTCTACCTCCTCTCCCTCTTCTTCTGGGATCCCTATGATGCAAATGTTATTACACTTGATGGTGTCGCTGAGTTCCTTTAGTCTATTTTCATTTTTTATTATTTTTTTCTCTTTCCTATTCAGCTTGATTTCTATTACTCTGTCCTCCAGGGTACTGATCCATTCTTCTGCTTTCTCTAGTCTGTTATTTATTCCATTTAATATATTTTTAATTTTAGTTAATTTTAGTTATTGAGTCCTTAATTTCTGATTGGTTCTTTTTTCTGTTTTCCATGTCTTTGTTGAGGGTCTCCCTGAGGTCCTTCACTCTTTTCTCAAGTCCAGTGAGTATCTTTTTGACCATTACTTTAAATTCTCTATCAAGCATATTACTTATCTCCATTTTGTTTAGCTCTCTTTCTATGATTTTGTCCTGTTCTTTCATTTGAGGCCTAGTCCTCTGTCTCCTCATTTTGTCTAACTCTCTGTGTCTGTGTCTTTGTGTTAGGAAGGTCGGTGATGTCTCCTGCTATTGGAAGTAGTGACCTCATGAAGATGTCCTGTAGTGCCCTGCAGTCCAATGTCCCCTGTTCACCAGAACCTGGTGATTCAGAGTTGTCTCCTATGTGTGTTGCATGTGCTCTGCTATTGTGGATGAGCCACTTTTGCTTCAGTCCACTCATTTGCAATGGCTCTCTTTTCCTGTTGTGAGCAGGCTTTTGTTCCTTTGATGTTAGTGGGTCAGTCTGGGGCCACCTTGGACTTGAGCTGAGTCAGACCAGGTATTTGCCAGAGATGCAATAGAATCAAATGGCAGGGCATATTCCATGTGTTGTTTCCTGAGAAGCTTTTGTGGCCCACTGCTGGGGCCATAGTTGGGCTGGTGTGTGTGGTTATCTTCCCCTCTCCCCAGCTCAGGAGTCACTTTGGGGTGGTGCTGACCCCTATTGGGGCTGCTTGCACACTGCCAGGCTTATTGTACCACTTTGAATGGGCTCCCACCAAGGGCGTATTTGAGGGGACAGGTCAGCAGGAGAAAGCAAGTCAGGAATCGTGGTTTTAGCAAGGTTTGTGCGGGCCTGGTGTGGGAGGGAATCTGCAACTGCCTAGGAAGACTGCCCAGGCTTGGATGGAAGGGCATGTCCACAGAAGAACGTGGGGACAGGGAAAGCTATTAGCCAGCTAGGTGCAGAGCGTTTGTGCTGCACTGGTTCCTGCAGGTGTCCATGTATTTAGGCTAAGTGGCAGAGGAGGCAAATGGCATGCAATAGCTCTTTTGTTCTTGGAGAAGTCTCCAAAAGTTCCTTGCCCATCCAGCACATGCTCTGAGATTAGTAAATAAATCTCCTTCCCCGTATACTCCAGGTATTTTTCAAACTGCTGCTTCTGTGCTGTATCTCAGCAGGGCTGTTTGTTGTGTTGTCTCCTTAAGGGCAGTTTCCTGTCACCCTCTTGGCTCTCCCAGAGCAGTGCCTGCTGATTTTTTTAAAGTTCCAGGTGTTAAGCCCCACTGATTGTTAGGCGTCTCTGGTTTTCAAAGCCAAATATCGTGGGGATTCATCTTCCTCATCCATAACCCTGGGGTGCCTGGTGTGAGGGTCTGTTTCTTTCCTGTCTCTGCAACCATAGTGTCCCTCCCTCCTGCAGACAGTCCACAGGTCTGTTTGGCTCCTGACCAACTCTGCCCTTCCTACCCTCTTTGATGTGGCCTCTTCTCTACCTTCAGCTGTGAAGAATGTGTTCTGCCAGTCTTTGGGTTGTTTTCTGGCTTATTTACACTGGTGTGGGTGTTACCTAATTGTATCCATGGAATGAGGTGAGCTTAGGATCCTACTCTACCATCTTCCCTGGAAGCGTACAAATCGGTTTTTAATGAAACATAGCAGACCCTGGAACCCCACACCTTCCATTGCTGAGTGCTGCCCCCACCCCCACAAACTACCAACAGCTTTCAACACATATTTCTTCTGGAACTTACCACTATATTTCTAAGTTTTTTTTTGTAATATTAATATTTCTGGGTTGTTCAGTTTTAGATATTACATGTAGGCTTCTTCTGAATATAAAGATTTAGACTTATACTATTTCCATCCATCTTTCTCTTCCCCTCTTCCTAATATAGTTTGGTTGCATTAATACTTACTATGACTTAGTAATTATTTGTCACAAAAGAACTGTGAATGATTCTTTTTCTTTCCTTGTATAAATGGCCCAATTTTTCATTCTCTTGCTTTTTGTTTTTTAATATATCTACTATCTACCCCTAAACTTTGTGACAAAACTGTAAAACAACTCCCAGGTAGTCCATCAATTGCATTTTACTCCCTTGGAGACCTCTTTCCTCTGGCATTCCATCCTCCTTCAGTTCCAAGCTGGCAGTTCTCTGGTAGGTGTCCTGGGATGATGCTTTGCCTGTTTCTTGAATTGGAGCTCCTGCTTGATCCCTTGCTTTTCTTTTGCTTGGTTTGCTCCTTCATTTCATTGGAGCACTTCTTCTAGGAGGTTTCTAGTACATGAGAGCTAAATCTTTTATTAGTTTATATGCCTACAAATGTATTTATTCCACTGTCTTATGTTCACAATTTAGTTAAATTTTAGTTTGCAAATTTCCTTCAGAATTGTAAAGATCCCATTACCTTGTAGTTTCTAGTGTTGCTCTTGAGCAGTCTGATTTCACTATGTACAATTTTTCACATGCGATGTATTTTCCTTCTAAAACTTAAAATTTCCTCTTTATTCCCAGGGATCTGAAATTTCTTTTAAAGATATTATTTATTTATTTGACAGAGAGCATAAGCAGGGGGAGCTACAGGCAGAAAGAGAGGGAGAAGCAGGCTTCCTGCAGAGCAGGGAGCCCGATGCGGGGTTCAGTCCCAGGACCCTGGGATCATGACCTGAGCCAAAGGCAGACACTTAACCAACTGAGCCCCTGAAATTTTTTGATGTTTTTTGATGTGGTTTTTTTCCTTCCTCGCTCATTATATAGGGCATTTGCTAGGCTGTTTAAATCTCAAATTCTAATCCTTTAGTTCTAAAAAATTTATGTTATTTCTTTTATCATTTCCCCCTCCATTTTCACTATTCTCTCTTTTAAATATCTACATATTTGGATGCAGAATCTACTGAGCTGCTCCTCTAATTTTGAAACATCTATTTTCTATTATCCATCTCCTTGTTTTTTGTTCTATATTCTGGAAGGTTTCCAGCAAAGTATGTTTCTATTTCCTACTTTTCTCCCTGTTTATTTGTTTTGGTTGTTATCTTTCACGATATTGACTTTACACAAATGTGTAGTGATCTTTATCCACTGATGGACATATGAAGAATGCAAATCAATCATTAAAAATATTGGAAATATTTGAATACAGACTAGATTTGTTGACAGTTTTATTTCTTTATTGGGTTATTCAGTGATGACCTAGCCATGTCATTAGTCAGGCTTAACTATTTCTCCTGAAATCAATCCTCCAGTCTTGTGCCTGGAGAGAGAGACACTAGGTGCTTAAGCTCTGGGAGTTGGACAGTGGGAAAGAATAAGGAGTCCTATCTATCCAATAAGATTTAATGATTTATTCTCTGCTTCCAGTCCCTCACCATACTCTTATCCTGCTTTGTACCTAACATCCTTCAGTTCTGAGTCTCTGATTCAGTTTCTCCAGGAAGTAAGTATCTTCCATCCTGCCTTGGTAGTGATGATCAGCTGCTTGTACAGGGTGAAGATATAAGTGTTTGATGTCTGTGCTATACCTCCTACATTTCAGAAGCATCTGACATCTCCAATTCCTGAACTGTTTCTCTGAAGTGTAAATCTGCATGCTTTTTATTAGTGTCCCCTCCTCAGTCATTAGGTTTCAAATTCCTGGCTAAGACAGTTACCTCTTGACATCTTTCATCTTGAAAAAAAAAAATCTAAAGATTTATTTTTTTATTTCAGAGAGAGAGAGAGAGAGAGAGAGAGGATGTGCAAACAGAGGGAGGGGCAGAGGGAGAGGGAGAGGGAGAGAAGCAGACTCCCTGATGAGCATGGAGCCCAGTGCAGGACTCCACACAGGGCTAGATGCAGGGGTCATCGCTGGGCTCAATCTCAGGACCTGAGCCAAAATCACAAGGCAGATGCTTAATTGACTGAGCCATCCGGGCACCCCTCATTTTTTTTAAGATTGTATTTATTTATTTGGAATAGAGAGAGCACAAGCCAGGGCACAGAGGGAGAGGAAGAAGCAGGCTCCCCACTGAGCAGGGAGCAGGATGTGGGGCTTGATCCCAGGACCCTGGGATCATGACCTGAGCCGAAGGCCAGATGCCCAACCAACTGAGCCACCCAGATGCCCCTAGGCACCCTTCATCTTGAAAATTTTTATTACCATTTTTCTTTTCCTCTTCTTGAGGTTTTATACTTTATTTTTATTCTTCTATTACCATTTTATTGAAGTTTTGGAAAGAGTTTACATAAAGCCATATATTCATTCTTCCAAGTCAACCAGAATCCTTTCATGTTTTTCTTTACAGTGAGAAATAACAGCCCTGAGTTTCCTAAAGATCAAGATAAACTTATCAGGTAAGTTTTTCTTTATACAGTCCCATGCCAGTTTCTTTCTTTCTCTCTCTCTTGCTCTCTTTCATCTCTACACCCAACATGGGGCTCAAATTTACAACCCAGATCAAGAGTTGCATGCTCTACCAACTGAGCCAGCCAGGAGCCCCTCAATTTATTTGTTAAAAGGACTATTGATTTAAACTGTTTACATTTTTTTAATCATAATTGAATTTTCACTTTTTTAACTTAGAAAAGGAAGTAGATCTCTTTTCCTCTTACAATGCTTTTTTAAAAAACTTTTTTGTAAAGATTTTACTTATTTATTTGACAGAGAGAGACAGCGAGAGAGGGAACACAAGCAAGGGGAGTGGGAGAGGGAGAAGCAGGCTTCCCACTGAGCAGGGAGCCTGATGCAGGGCTCGATCCCAGGACCCTGGGATCATGATCTGAGCTGAAGGCAGATGCTTAATGACTGAGTCACTCAGGCGCCCCCTCTTACAAGGCTTTTTTAAAAATGTTGTTTTCAGGAAGAATGTGGGAAGTTATTGAATTCTTTTTAGACTGTTGAATTAAAATTGAATGTGATTATCTGAACTTGCCTATTCTTTTAATTTTTATTTTTTATTGTTGAAAAGGAAAAAAACATGTTGTCAACATAATGAGTACGAACCATTGTAGATCACAAAAAGCCAAGCAGTTTAGGAAAAGATAAAGTTCTAGAGGAAAATGGTGAGCTAGGGATGAACCCATTGTATCTTTTAGGAGACAACATGAAAATGTGTCATCAATTTAGCCATGAACACCTGAACAAGATATAGATCAATATTCTCATTATGGTTCTGCAGCATTTAGTTTCTTGAGCATTTCCATCAGCCTTAATTTGATAGTCAGATGTAGAAAACAGCCAGTTAACTAGTGTTGAAATAAATTGCTTCAGCTTAGGTCTCCTTGACTGGCCCTGTATAAAAGATGAACAAATTAGGTAACTCAAGTGGCTCTGATTTATGAAAGTATTGGAAAATTTCAGAAAGGCAAGCCTAATTTAGTGGGTAGTGCACCAGGCTGGCATTCAGTAAAGGATATTGCTGTCCCTTAAACTTGTCAATGTGAAGAGAAGCAACTGACCTTCTTGGCACAGAATAGACCTGTGGTAAATAGTTGTTGAATGCATAAACACTGTTTTATCACCTACAACACATGAATGTCCCTGGAATATTACAAAGTTCTTTCTACTTGTGGTATGGTTATTTGCAGTGCATAAAGGTACAGTGCCAGCAGTTACTGATAAGGCAGGAAGAGGAGGCCATAAGAAGTTCTGTGGTCCCAGCTTTGGCAGGCACCTGAATGAAATCAAGAATAAATGATGCCAGGATCAGGTCTTATTTGTGGTGTTCACCTAGTGCTAGCTTGAAATCTCTAGAGAAATCTCTAGGATTCAATCAAAGCAATACAATCTAGATTTCAAAGATACTCTACATTCCTAGTATATAGAAGATTGCAATTTATTATGTGTCTGTGAATCCAAATGTTTAGCCTGGTACATTTGTTATGGGATAAAGTTCAGTTAAGTCTAGCTTTTAGTTTTTATGTACAATTTTACAATGAGGTCCTGCAGAAATTATTCCAAGAGAGATGCTGCTCTTAGCCTTGTCAGTCTAACACCATTTGCTAGAACTTTACTTCATGAGCTGAAAGAATTAACCTGATTATAGAAATGGATTCCAGAGGCCTAGCCAGACAGTTAAACCCTGTTTCCAAAAGATATAACAAAACATAAGCAAAGTCTAGTCAACTGAGTAGAATATAGTCAGGGGAATCCATTTGATGTCCAGTAATTGAAAGTGATTTAAGCTTGTGCTTGTCATCTGGGATGTTTGCACATGGGCTGCAGGATACCACTTAACAAGATATAGAGCAGCCTCTGGGAGAACAGTTACTTACTCATTTATTTAAAATGTATTCACTGAGCATTTGCTCTCTGTCAGGCACCGTACTCCCATCCTGGGGACACACATCTGAATAATATGTGATCTTTGATCTCATGTGATTTATAATCTAGGATTGGAAGCTCTCCTCTGAAGAGGAGTTTGTGCAGGGAGTATGCCTGACTTTCAGTCCTACAGGACCATCTAGGAGCAACTTCTACCAGAAGATGTAGTTGGAAGACCACAGAGCAAATACCAGGATCATGGCCGGGGGGAATGCTAAGGTCAAATGCAAGCATATTTAAAATGAGTCATATTGAGTAGAAACTTCTTCCCCTGTAGCTTTTCTTCCCCCCACCCCCCTTAGAGGCTTTCACTTTTTCACTAAATCATCTATCACTGGTATTACCTCTGTCAAATGCAATCCAGCATTTCTTTGGGCCATACCTATTAATTGTTTTATTACATGAATACTTATAATAAGTGGTATTATACAGATAAGATCTAGATGCTGGAGGAGCTTGGAGGGAGAAATATCTTCCTAAAGCTTAAAGTCCTGGAGTGGGGGAAGGGACATAAAAAGGCCAGCTTCCAGGAGAAGGTGATGCCTGAGGTGATTTCTAAAGGTAGAATAGGAATTCACCTGCAGACAAGAGAAGAAGGACATTCAGGCAGAGAGAATAACTCAAAAGCATGGAGATATGAGCGAGCATATTTCCCACAGCCTGACCTAATGGAAAGTAAGTTGACATCCAGAATAAAAAGTGAATCTAGATGCCTGAGGCAACCAAAGGGGTTGCCTATCTCAGGAGCTGAGGTACAAAACCAAAGGGGGGAGGGGAGAAGGGGATTGGTTGCCAGATATCAAGAGAATAGAAGTGTCTTTTGGACATGGTCTGCAGACGTTTACTTACTAACATTAAACGGAGGTGAAGGATGGGTTATGAAATATTACATATGTTATCTGAGCTCGATCTCCTGGATCACTTGCACAGCTTCTCCATCAGCACTTGCTGCTTCCCCTTGCACTTTGATGTCATGGAGACGGCTTCTTTCCTTAAACCTCATGAGCCAGGCTCTGCCAGCTCCAGACTTTCCTCCTGCAGCTTCCTCACCTCTCTCAGCCTTCATAGAATCAAGAGAGCTTGGGCCCTCTGGATTCGGCTTTGTCTTAAGGGAATGTTGTGGCTGGTTTGATCTTCTCTCCAGACACTCAGACTATCTTCATATCCGCAATAAGGCTGCTTTGCTTTCTGTCATTTGTGTGTTCACTGGAGTAGCACTTTTAATTTCTTCTGAGAGCTTTTCCTTTGCCTTCACGACTTGGCTAACTGGTTCATGAGGCCTCGTTTTTGGCCTATCTCTGCTTTTCATAATGCTTCCTTATTAAGCTTAATCATGTCTAGCTTCTGATTTAAAATGAGAGATGTGCTATTCTTCCTCTCACTTGAACACTTGGAGACCATTGTAGGGTTATTAATTGTCCTTATTTCAAGATTGTTGTGTCACAGAATAGGGAGGATGGAGGAGGGGGAGAAAGGGGAATAACTGGTGGGTAGAGTATTCAGAACCCATCTGTCAAGTACGTTTGCCATACTATATAGTATATAGGCATTGTTCATGGCACCCCAAAATAATTACAATGGTAACATCGAAGAGCACTGATCACAGATCATCATAATCAATATCATAATGAAAAAGCTTAAAATATTTGCAAAAATTACCAACATGTGACACAGAGACATGAAGTAAGCCAAAGCTATTGGAAACCTGGTACCCATAGATTGGCTTGACACAGGGTTAACACAAACCTGCAGTTTGTAAAAACGCAGGGTCTGCAAAGCACAACAAAACAAGGTATGCATGTATTTCAAAATAAAAGAAGTTTTTGAAGAAAAGTATTCAAACTTTTTCACTGAATAGAGATAATGGGTATACTTCCAAACTTCCAAACTCTGATTTGAAAATCTGGTAAGATTATTACAAGAAAGAAAAATCATAGGCCAATATCTCTCATAAACACAGAAGCATAAAGCCTAATCAAAATATTAGCAAATTGAATCCACTGATACATAAAGAGGGATAATACATCATGACTAAGAGGGCTTTATTTCAGGAAAGCCAGGTTGGGGCACATATTATAAGGAGCACTGGGTGTTGTATGCAAACAGTGAATCATGAAACACTACATCAGAAACTAATGAAGTACTGTATGGTGACTAACATAATAAAAAATAAAATAAAATAAAGAATATTTAAAAATTTATTTTTTTAATTTAATTTAATTTTATTATGTTATGTTAGTCACCATACAATACATCATTAGTTATTGGTGTAGTGATCCATGATTCATTGTTTTCATGTAACACCCAGGGCTCCATGCAGTAAAAATCAGTGTAACTAAGGTAACCAAATAAAGGAAAAAAACCATAAAATGATCTCAATGAATCAGAAAAAAGTACTTGCTAAAATTTCTCACCCATTCATGATAAAAATTCTCACCAAACTAGGAATGGAGAAGAAATTCTTTATTCCAGTGAAGAGAATCTACAAAAATCCAACAGCAAACCTCATACTTAAATGCGAAATGTTGAATGCTTTTGTCCTGAGTTTAGCAACAAGGCATGTATGTCCATTATCACCACTTCTATTCAGCATTGTATGGGAAGTCCTAGTCAGTGCAGTGAAGCCAGGAAAAAAAGTTATAAAGTTTGGGAAGGATGAAGTAAACCATCTTTATTCACAGATAACAGGATTTTATAATATTAAAATCCAAATGAATATATAAACTTGAATATTAGTAAGTGAATTTAGCAAGGTCCCTGCATATAAGATGAACATTTTAAAAAGCAACTATATTTTTATACAGTAGCAATCAATACACAGAAATGGAAATGTTAGAAATACCATTACAGGGGCGCCTGGGTGGCTCAGTGGGGTAAGCGTCTACCTTCGGCCCAGGTCATGATCCCAGGGTCCTGGGAATAAGCCCCATGATGGAGTCCCTGCTCAGCGGGGGAGTCTACTTCTTCCTCTCCCTCTGCTCCTCCCCCCACTTGTGCTCCCTCTCTCTCTCTCTCAAATAAATAAAAATCTTAAGGAAAAAAAAATACCATTGTAATAGCATCAAAATGTAACAAGAGAGGAATAAGACATCTACGCTGAAGACAACAAGATATATCTGGAAAAAATTTCAAAAGACCTAAAGAAATAGATATACAATGTTTGTGACTTGAGAGAGACTCAATATTATTGCAATGTCATTTCTTCCCAAATTAATCTATAGATTCAACTCAATCGTAGTCAAAATCTCAACATTTTTTTCCTGGAAATTTACAAGGTGGTTTTAAAATACATTTACAGGGGTACCTGGGTGGCTCAGTCAATTAAGTATCTGACTCTTGATTTCACCTCAGGTCAGGATCTCAGGGTTGTGAGATAGAGCCCTGTGTCGAACTCCAAGCTGGGCATGGAGCCTGCTTAAGATTCGCTCTCTCCCTCTCCCTGTTTCCTTCCCCTGCTCCCTCTCCTTTTGCCCCTCCCCCTCCTTTTCTCTCCCTCTAAAAAAATAAATACATAAGTAAAAAAATATATCTACAAATGCAAAGGATTTAGGATAAGATAATCTTGAACAAAGAGGATTGACATTCTCAGATATCAAGGTGTACTGGAAAGTTAGAATAAATTTCACTCCGATTAGATCTTTCTAGGCTCATGTTCCTGTCCCTAAATAGTTATCATTGCCAGAGAGCCTTAACCCCATCAGGCTCTGACTTAGAGTCAGGGTGGAGGTCAGTCCCATCAGATTGAATGTCATGTACATAAGGGGGAAGAGTGGAATAGTTATTGGAGAGGCAACCACAATGTCCACTGTGACAGCCTTCATATACATACTATTTTTACTGGACTGAAACCTTGATAAGTAAGAGTTTGACAAGCACAGGAGACACAAAAGTCTCCAGACAGACCTGCTTGCACACACACAGAAATGTAATATTGTGGTGTACTCCACATCATCGAGAAGTTCCATATGATGGAGCCTCTGCATGTGCAGATGAATGGGGGAAGAAATGGTTGGAAATAGCCAGATACTAATGAACCCCAAGTTATGTTTGAAAGTGTTTAGACTCCATGCTATAGAATTAAATAACCAAAAGTGGTTTTTAAGCAGAGGCATGATGTCCTGGAATAGAGAGAGAGAAACTGAGGTAGAGTTTGCAGAAGAGATATGATGAGGTACTTGCCTAAGGCTGACACTGAGTACTAAGGGATGCTAAACTCCTGCCTGGCTCTTCCTGTGGATAATTTCATTAGAATGCTCACCACAACTGCTGGACAAATTTCTATCTCTTAATTTTATAGATGAGGAAACAGGAGTGAAATAGTTATCTGCGCAGAGTCACACAGCTAAAAAGTAGTGGTACCTGAGTGTTTTAACACAGGCCAGATGATTCCAGAGCCTGTACTCTTAATCATGATATTACATGACTAAATATCCAGAGATTTGTGGGGGTTGGGTTATACTAATTACTACTAATAGCAATTAGTAGGCTTGGGTTATGGCTGGGATGTTGCTTCCATGAACTAGCACTACCCCGACTCTCTTCTTCCCTTAATGATCTTTTTGTTTCCTTCACTGGCTCCCCTTAACTCTGAATTGGTTTCCAATCTTTCTTTTCTAAACACTTACTTACTCTTTCTGTGTTTGTTTTCCCTAATGGCATCATCTATCAACCTTTATGTTGATTTGACCCAAATCTCTTATTTCCAGTCTCAATTTCTCAATCACACTCTTAAAGGTCATCACCTAAAACCCATGTTTAAATTTAAACTCATATTTTACTTCAGAGTCTCTAGATGCTTTCTGCTAATAGCAAAACTAAATGGTCTTCCGGGCTTTAGAAGAATATCTGACCCTCAAATTCCTTCACCTTTCACACCCTATCAGAAAACCAGTCCAGTCATTTCATTAGCATGTCAGAGATTCATCTCCTCACCTCCATAGTCTCTGCTCCCACCCTCCGTTAGCTCTGCATTTCTTGCCTGAATTACTACATCTGTTTCCTAACTTGTCTCCCTGCATTTAATCTCTCATATACTCCACCCTGCATACTAACGCCAGAAAAAACTCTTACTCAGACACGCGGTTCATAATTTACTTGCCTTATTCAAGAACTTCTGCTTGTTCTCTATCACCTAATAAATCAGATTCCTGAATCAACTCTAACCCATTCTCTGCCTAAATCTGAAGACCTGCATTGCCCAGTTTCATTTATTTTATCAAATTCCAATTCCTCTGAAATTGGAACTCTCCACCCTAGTCAGTTATCTCGTTTCTATTGTCTCTTCCCCCAACATGCTCTGTTGCGCACGCACCATGCTCCTTCCCATCTGAGCTATTGCTAATACTGTTCTCCTCTCTTAAAATGCCTCCTCCATCTGTTCCAGGTCCATATCCCAAGTGACTCTTTCCCTAAAGACTCCAAGACAAAGTTACATCTCTCTCTTCCAACTTTTTTAGCTTACTGCCACTGCCAAAGTAGTATCTGTCGTTGTCACCTCCAAATGTCTGTGTTAAATGATGTAACACTTTATATGTTAAGGTGTGAAGCTATTCTATTTGCTAATTTGGGTATATATCTTATTTTCCCAATGGGATAATAAGCTCTGATGTTCAGTTTTAAATTATCTTCTACTTTTCCTTATTCATAATGCTAATGATAATATTCAGTAAATTCCTGTTAATGTTTCAAATTATAAACACATGTATTTTTTATACTTCCCTCTAAACTTAGTACCTTATCTGAATAATCATAAAAACTGTTACTGTTCTCTTATTTTAAGGAGTGTTTCTTTTACAGAATTGAAAATGCAGTGTTCTCAAATGTTTAAGACATTCTGCTTTGTATATTCAAACTATACTAAAGTCATACCTTTTAGGGTAATATTTTTAATTATTCTGGGGAAGAAAAGAAAGCCCCTGAAGGCTAACAGTTTGAAATTGAACAGGACACCGCTGGGAAGGGAGAGGGTCATGGGTCGTCGTCAAACAGACAAAAAAACAATGGAGACGATTGTGCCTAAAGATGGTGTATTTTTTTTCACGAGACAGTGTGTTGACAGTTTCCTTCCTCTTGGGTCATTGTTGTCTGCTAAATGATCTGTGACAGCAAATTGATCACAAGCTTTTTCATGCAGGAGATATAATGCAGCCTTTCACTTTGTTACCTCTGTTGCCAAATGCCGAAACATTTCGTTGGCAAAATTAATGTTAGTTTAATATGTCATTTAGTGGTGTAAAGCACCGCATGTAGCTCTGGAAGCAATAATAGTAGTGATTAATTTATCTTCATCCAGTTTCAGATTTCTACTTAAGTGTGATTGCAAAAACAATAACACATTTGAAAAAATGTTACTCTTAAAATTAGGCATCTGTAATTATCATTTAAATAAATGATGCATTCAAGAATTTAGATATTGTCCCATTCATTTCCAAATTGAGTTCAATATTTAAGGTACCTACAATTCACCTATAAAAATTAATGCTGGTGTACTCATTCTAACTGAAAAGTTGCCGCTTCCTCCAAAGAGCTAGGAACTTCAAATGGAAACCAGACATAAGGTCTTTTATGTCTGATGTTTCAGCATCTACTTAAGCTAGCTAATTGGTGATTTCACATGTCTGAAAAACAGCCCAATGAAATATTTTGTTTGTAGAGCATTGAGAATCTCTGCAATTAAATTGTTTGTAGGAAATAAATTAGAAATGCAGTTATTTAAGTGACTGTTTCGCAGATCCTGTTCAATATTTTATTACAATCTTTGCTCTCCCATTAGAATAGAGTAATATTAGCACAAGGAAGGATAAGTGTAGGCAGGATTGTTAGAAGAGTTGGTTTTTTTCCCTCTATGAAAATGGCCAGATTCTGTGTGAAAATTAAACTGGTCTCAATTCTGGTGTTTTACTTCTCCTCATAATAAAAAAGAAATAAAAGTGATTTTACTGAAATTTGGCAAAGATATTTAAGAAAACTGTTTATTGTAGAAAGAAAAGAAGTACAAATATGATGCTTTTATTAAAATCCTTTTTTAATGTTAGTCATGAAAGGCAGACAGATATCTTAAAATTGTTTTTTTCTTTTTATAATATACACATGGGTGTACATTTTTTACATTTATTTTGAAATATGTTTTGGAGAGTTTTTCTTTTTTGTGATTTGTATGTGTTAGTGGAGAAATTGAGAGATCATTTGTTAGAAATGGCAAATCAGTTTAATGTCTTATAGCAGGATAATGTTATCTGAAACAATCTACTCTGATAAAATAATTTTAAAAAGGAAACTTGCCAATACTCATTATCTGATTTCAGTGTATATTTTCAGATCAACTAAAGCAATCTCATTTAATGATTACTACAAGACATGGTCCGGAATAGCAACATCAAAAGCCACAGAATACTACAGAAGTCCATGTAAGGTGGTCTAGCCTTATCTTATGTCCTTTTGTATATATTAATCTCCTAATTATTCTCAACTTGTCTTGCTTTCAAAGACTAATTGACATATATTTATAATCAGAAGGTGATAAACTTCTCTGTTACCTCTATATACGAAACATTCAACAACTATTAATTTAGTTCCTCTTTTGTATAGAGTCCTGGACTGAAGTCTCATTCAAAGTCAGAAAGAAAGATAGACAATTGGAGGAATAAAATATGACGTTCTCAATCTTATGAGACTTACTTTACTCCACTCCACATGGAACCTTCATAGCAAGAGGAGCCTTTTTGATTCTAAACACAATTGTCCTCAAAGCCAGAGAAAGTATTAAGTAGAAAGATAGCAAGAAAACATATGAACCTAGAGCTTTCAATTATATGTCTAAGGAAAAAATTACATATATTAGGAGCTCAAAAGACGGAAGGGGAGAGCAGGACAACTTTCTGTCCCATCTAATTGAATCTTTAGTGTGCTATTTCATGATTTAGATCCAAGTAGGTTATCCAGTCTGCTGCCCTGCTATCCTGCTGAAATGGAGCATTCAGAAGTGACCCATGACCTCCTAACTCCCAGGTTCAATGATAACTTTTAGCCTTTATCTTACTTGTACTCTTTTTTGCTATGCCTACCTGCCAGTAATTCCCAAAGCCTCATCTCTGGTCAGGCCCTCTTCTGAATTCTGCATGCATATTTACAACTGTCCATTGGACATTCACCTACATGGGTTTCAGGCATTTCCTACTTAAGATGTCCCAAAGTTAATTCATGATCTTGCCCCAAAACCTATCCTCCCACCATTATTACCTCCCTTGGCTAGTGCTAGATCACTGTTACTGCATTTACTTGTCTAAACCAAAATCATAGACGCTTCTTAGAGCTCTTTACCTGCCAAATGAAGCCTTGTTTACTTTATCTCCTACAACATTAGGAGTGTTTCCTTCTCCACTCCACCCTGATGACCACTGCCTTAATCTGTGGTCTCACTGAATTTCATCTCATTATAGTGATCGTCTCATATTTGGTTTCAATAGAACAAAATATCACCAAAAAAGTTTGTAGTTTTAAGGCACAAATTAGAGCAAAAAGTAATGCCAAGCTTAACAAATATTTAAAAATAAATTAGATCAGTAACTTCCAAGAAATTACTTGTTCTTTCAGGATGTTGGGTATTATTTTTTGATCACCCATTACCTTCCTCACTAATCATAGATTAGTGGTTATGAAAAATTATTAAGGTGCTTAAAGAAACACAATCTTTGGCAACACTATCAATATAAAGAACTTTATTACTTTTGATGCCAGAGTACATGAGTATTCATTTCATAGATTTTTGGCTGGGTGCTGCCTAGTCAACTCGGCAAACACATCTTGAGTACCTCCTATGTGGAAACACTGAGGAACTCAGATGGGCTCCAGGAGGCAGGAACCCTTAACAAACAAGGCGTCCAGAGGCAGTTGGCACAATCTAGGGAAAGATTCAGCATCCAACTCCTTCAACCACAAAACAAACCAAGAAAATGGTGTCTTATGGAATAACATGTAAATATATAGAAGCATTTGGAAACTTCAAACTGCTAAGAAAAACAAATAGAAGCACATGCCAGAACTTCAGGGAATTTGAAAATTATTGTCTTGCAATAAAAAAACAATTAAAAATGGAAGGAAATAATGAAGTACCACTGACTGCAGTTTCTTCTTCAAAAGAGTTGACACTAAAATGTTTAATTTGGTTCTCATTTCCATGGTTATCACTACTTAGTATGTAATTTATCCCCTTTTGCAAAGGCAATAGCTTTAGTGGCTGCCTCTAGCCCAGAAGAGTTTCTGAGACTGATTCTAGTCCTTGGTGCAAGATTTCACAATCACCCTGCCTGTTCTTCCCCTAGGGATTTGTTATAAGAATGTTTCAGGAGCTTTCCTTTAATAATAACCAGCACTTAATTTTTAAAAATTAAATTTAAACCTTACATGTGCTGCTGGCCATTTTGTCTTTGGATAATTCAGCTGGATGAGATCCAATACTCTTTTTTAACAGCCTAATTTCCTGGCAATAATAAAGATGAAGTTTTGAGATTATAGAATGCTTCTTCAGCTACTGAGAAATAAAAGGGAAACTTCTAATAACTTCAGTTTCTACAGTTACATTCTTTTTTAAAAATTTATTTTATTTTTTTAGAGAGACGTAGGGGCAGTGGGGAGAGAGAATCTTAAGCAGTCTCCACTCCCAGCTCAGAGTCCAACACGGGGCTCAATGTCACAGCCCTGAGATCATGATCTTAGCTGAAATCAAGAGTAGGATGCTTAACCAACTGAGCCACCCAGGTGCCCCTCTACAGTTACATTCTTATCACTGCAAAGATTATGAAACTCTTGTGCCTATTTTTAAAAGCTTTTTTATTCATACTGATGAGTGGTTATATTTTGATTTGGGGTATTAACTCTTTTCCATATCTTTGTGCTACAAATCTATCCATAGTCATGTGTGCCATAGTAATAGTAAGTTTATTCATGTACAATACAGTTTACAAAGTATACTCTGTATTGTTTTTTAATCATCCTCATCTTATTCTTTTATTCATTTGTCAACCAATGTTTACTGAATGCCTAATCTATGTCATGCATAGTAGTATATCAAGCCTATGAACCAGGCATTATTATTATTATTTCTCTGTCTTAGAGATGAGAAGACCAAGAGAAGCTAAATAATTTACCTAAAGTCACACAGGTAGGAGGGGATATTATATATTGGTAAAGAGTATAAATTCTAGAGCCAGATTGCTGAGATTTAATTCTGGCTCTGCTACTTACTAGCTATATGACCTTGGGTGAGTTTCTTAACCTCTCTGTGTCAGTTCCCTGTCTGTAAAATGAGAATAATTACAGCACATATCTCATAGCACTGAAGCACTTAAAATAGTGCCTAGCACATAGTGAGTGCTCAATGAAGGTGGCTGTTATTAATTAGTACAAGTAGGCTGTCGCTCTAGGACTTGACCCAGTTCCTCTGACTCCACATCTGTTGCTCTTTTTATCATGCTATACTGCCTCCATAGTGTGGTATAAAAATGCTATCTCTATGTAGCCTGAGATTTAAATTCAAACTCTGAAGTGTATGCAGTATATTTTTCAATAATTATAATTACTAGTTTATAATCATAGGCAATCATATGGGGAAATGTACTGATGATCCACTGTTCTCTGTCCATCAGTATAGAATGGCAAATAAAAGTCTGGGAGAGAACAAACCAATACATATGGTTGTGGGCAAGAGCACCTTAATGACAGAATATGATCCCCATAAGGAAATATTTATGTTAAAGGGAAAAGAATTCCTTCAGACCAGTGTAACCTGTAATACTGAGTGGAGGCTTCCTGGTGTTGGTTTGCTGTCATCAGACAGACCAGACACCCTGAAACATCATGAGGATGCTTGCTTTCACCCTAAAAGACTTCCCTTCTTTGAGTCTTTGAGCTGGAAATAAGGGTAAGTGTCTCCAGAATGCATTTAGATGCAAGAGGCAGCATCACCTCATTCTAATGCAATGGTTCTCAGTCTTGACTGCTCATTAGAACCAGCAGAGGAACTTGTAAAACTTCCCGTGTAAAAGGCACACCCCCAGACTGACATCAGGATCTTTGGGGGCAGGGGCTGGTGGTAGTCAAGTTTTTAAAGGTCCCCAGGTGATTACAATGTGCAACCAAGGTTGGAAAGGCTGCAATGGGAAGAGCATGAGGTTGGAAGTTAAAGACTCCATAGCTCTGTACTGCTTCTGCCACATACAGTTAGGTGAATTTAGGTTAGTCATTTAACTCTTTGTGCCTCATTTTTCATTTCTTTTCATTGACAGAAGCATTCCACTCTATTTTAAGTTGCTCTATGGTTAGTATGAGATAATATGTGTGAAAATAAAACATCCTAAGGCAAGTTGATGCTATTATGTTTCTTGGGATGTGACAGTCCCAGCAGTGGAAGAAAAATTTAGATCAACTTATACAGATGTTGGACAAGAGATGTGCCATGGAAAAAAACAAAGTAAAAGTAATGTACAGTAATCCTTAGAAGGAAGGGAAGAAATAAGTGTATTATGGAGCCAACAGAAGATGATTTTTTAACACAGACTACAAAACTGCCACAAAGATGAGATATGGTCATGATGGGAAATTTCAGCTTCAAAAACTTCTGACAAAATTTCACTGGTCCTTTCCTCCTACTTGCTCTTACGTGCCCCCTCCCCCTGCATTATTCCCCTCTTATCACCATCCCTCATTGAGCATCTTCCATGTGTAGACAATGGGCTGTGTGTTAGAGACAACATACATATTATGCTAAGCTTTTTAAGAAGTTTATGGTCAGATGGTAGAATGGTGAATGAAAAAATTATAGGGATAAAATAGGAAGCATTAAAATAAAAGTTTGTACAAATACTGTGGCATTTTTCATCTCTCAGTAGAGAAAGCAATGAAGAAGATGAGTCAATGATATAAAATTAATGGAAATATTCAGGAAGGATGACCATGCCATTTGGGGTTTCATAACATATAAGGAAGAAACTAATGTACATATTCAAATAGAAAATGTAGGAAAGGTGATTTCAAAATTAAGGAAATATATGAATTATCCTTGAAACCTCAAATTTAAATTTCGTCTAAGTGGTAATGAATAGTCCCAATGAGAAGACATTACTCAATTTTCTGTGTGTTCATCTGTAAAGTGTATATTGTAATGGTAACCACTGCTTACCTACTTTACAGGTGTCCAATGTGTAGGAAGAACTCTATTATTAGTTACTATAATCATCTAAATGAAATAATGAGACCTAAGAACCCTAGGGAGCTCAGATTTGCTTCCTTAATAAGGAATGGAGGAGCATAAGTCTAAATACTAACAAAAAGAATATTAATAAAGGCTATAAGAATATGTATGTGGAGGTGCCTGGGTAGCCCAGTTGGTTAAGTGTCTGCCTTCAGCTCAGGTCATGATCCCAGGGTCCTAGGATTGAGCTCCATCCAGGGCTCCCTGCTCAGTGGGGAGTTTGCTTTTCTCTCTCCCTCTGCTCCTCCCCTCACTTGTGCTCTCTCAAATAAAATAAATAAAATCTTAAAAAGAAAAGAGTGTATGTATGTGTATTTGTATTTGAAGGAAGAAAAAAATCAAAGGAACATTGCTGGTGAAAATTATGTAATATTAAGAAAATGAAAACTATTCAGTTTAAATGTTTCTATTAATGACATATTTCATCAGGCTAGCAGAGGTTAATCAATCATTGTTTAGAGGGAAGCTCCAGATAAAGGTAAGTCTGGTGGAGAGCATCTAGTTGGTTAAATTGTTCAAGACTATAAACCCAGGACAATTACAAGAAACAGGGAAATAGATAGATAGATAGATAGATAGATAGATAGATAGATAGATAGATAGATAGATAAGGTGTGTGTGAGTGATCTGGCTTTCAATAAATTTTATGTTAATTTGATTGAAGGCATAAGACTTATAATTAACCACAGACATATGTGCCAGTGGTATAATGTGATTTCCAGAAAATCCTACTACAGATCTGAGATGAATTAATAGAAGTGTACCACACAGGTCAAGGGAGGTAGTGACCCACTTACCCCTTTGCTATTCAAAAGAAATCAAGATCCTGAGCCAGTTCTGGATGTGAACTTGAGTAGGAACATTAACAAAGTTTACCACCAGGATGGTGAGGATGCTTAGGTCTCTAGAAGCCATGTCTTAAGATGAAGTTGAGGGAACTGAGGCTGTTCTGAGAGCTATCTTCAAATATTAGAAGGGCTCTCTCCCATGGGGAAAGGATGAATCTAGTTAGTATTGCTCCAGAGGTCAGAACTAGAACCAGTGGAAACGCAGCACTCAGATTAAGAAAGACATTGTGACCTTACTGTCTGGCAATGGAACAGGCAGTTTCCCAAGAACAGAGAGGGGAGTTTTCTGTCATTGGCAAGGGATTCATTCAGAGGCTGGATTGGGTGATCATCTGTTGACAATTCTTGCTTTGTGGAAGATCAAGACCTATAATGTCACTTCCAACTCTAAGATTTTATTTTTTCACTTGTAGTGAGTGTGGTGTTAAACTGTGGTGTCTGTAGTTTCTATATGAGTTATTTTAACACCTTCTTCATTACTATAAATGATATATAAACAAATGTTATTATAATGAAAACTTTGAAGATAAATCTACTTGTTTCAAAGTTCAAGTAAAAGGAAGAAATTCGTAAAGTGAGCATTGTAGTATGACTTGAACTATATAGTGTACATCATTGCCATATATCGACTTGATGAAAAGTAAATTATTTTAAACTTTGAACTATTATTAAAGAATGCATACACAGCTCCCTTTTCAAAACTCTAATTTCAGTGCTTGAAGATCCAAATTTTGTTGTAGAGTATTATAAATGGAAGAAAGCTGAATTACAGCATCCTAAAGAATGGAATTTAAAGTAAGTACTTTGTATTAACTTAAATAGCTATCATTTTACTTTCTACTGTCCAACTGAGTCATCAGAAGAAATCTTTGGAAATAACAATGGATGCTTTTTTCTAAACATAAGAACAAGAATTAGTCGTATCATTTTTTTCTTTTCCTATGAACCCAGGTGGGAAACATCTTTGCTACTATTAACCTTAGAAATGTAAATTATTTGACCAACAAAAATGGGTTTATTCAGGAATAGCAGGGACTAGCAATTTGGGATTTGCAAGCTAGGTCAAAACCACAGGGCAAGTCCAAGAAATTAGGAAGAGGAATGTCACTTTATAGAAGAAGTTAGGAAGAGTTGTTTTGAAAGGAAGTCCATGGGAGAAAAGCAAGTGTTCAGAATGATGCCCGTTTGTCATTGGCTGAGTTGCTGGAGTAGTCAGTTTCTTACAGGAGATGCAATGTACATCTTTCCCTGTTGGTATTTGTAACTGAGGGTTTTGAGGATTCTTTTCTGTTGATGATTCCTCTGTAATGGACAGTTCTTGTAATTGATGGTGGGTAGTAGGGCTCTACCTTCTGCCCTCCCAACTCCATTTTAGTGAGGGTTCCCTTTATTAATTTTCACCTATTGACTGCCAAAAATAAAGATGGACATGAGGCACAGTGAAGGACTCTCACAATACCCTCTGCATTAATTCTCTTATGCCCATTCCTATTATCCTTATCAACATATGACTTAGAACTAGGAAAGTGGCACCTTGGTGATTCAGTTGGTTAAGCTGTCGACTCTTGATTTCGGTTCCGGTCATGATCTCAGGGTTGTGGGTTGGAGCCCCACTTGGGGCTCCGGGCTCAGTGGGGAGTTTGCTTGAGATTCTCTCTCTCCCTGTGCTCCCCTTCCCCCACTTGTGTGCATGTGCACTCTCTTTCTCTCTCTCTTAAATAAACTCTTTTAAAAAATTGGAAAAAAACAAAACAGAACCCTGTTTATATATCACCAGTTAGCTTTTCATCCTTCTCATAGTTCCAGATATCTTTTCCTCTTCCACAGATTTTTCATCCAGGAACCAAATTATTTCATCTAACGAGGAAGTATATAGTAAAATATGAAATTAAACTATTACAGTATCTCCAGAAATCATTGACTATTAGACTACGTTGAAGGGATCTTAATCTCATCTTTGGTCACTTGAGTCTTAAAGGCAGTTTTTCTTTTTCATCATACTAGAGCAAAGCCCTGTGATGTTGGCTAGGCTATAGTACTTACTTATTCTAGTACACTTATTTCAAAGTACTCGGTAAATATTCTATACAACACAAGGGGAATTAAAGATCCCTCCTCTTTTTTTAGCATTTACCTCATTTACCTTAGTTTTTAGCTCTTTAGCTTGCTAATAAATGGAAATACAGGATTAATAAAAATAATGTGCTGTATTTTGAATTTGTGTAGAAATTGAAGTTCTTAAAAAATACTTTCCTGTCCTTTAACATCATAATTCAGATTGGGTTTTTCGGTTGGATATTCTTTTTTCAGTTGACGTCTGTGACAACTTCCCTTCAAGCCAAAGTGGAGAAAAGCTTTTGCATTTGATACTTTTCTGCTTTCAGAATAAATTATAGGCAATAGAAAGGTTTTTTAAAGCAGAATTTGAAGGAGTACAAGCATGTTTTTTTCTTGAAGCCATGTTTCAAGTTTCGTTTAGAGTTAAAGAAAGCTACTTAGAATATAAGGTTAATTTTGCTTTGACATGACTTCCTTTTTTATTTCCCTTAACAGAACTGCTTTGTTTTATTTATTTGATCATCAATTCATGATTACATCATCAATACATATATTCATTATGTAATGCCAGCATCCCACAGAACCCCAAGTTTAGAAATAGTAGGGCCATGTCATTTTCAACTTATCCATACACTTCTACATATGGCTGAAATAATTGTGAGCTGTTTGAGTGCGAGAACACTTTTCCAAATACGTTATTTTGAAGTTACAGGTCAAATTATCATGGGCATGGTTGACTTGTCAGAATAAAACTCTCACACCTTATGCCATCTGGTGGTTGATGAGAATATATTTAGATCAAATGATAGTTTTTTTAAATTTTGGAGTTGATTATTTTAAAAACACTAAAGTTTTTGAAAGATATTACATTTAGCTGAATAATTTTATTGTGGCATAAATATGCAACAATATGTTGCAAAAATCTAAAGTGTGATGAATCTGCTTTTTCAAATAATTATTAGAAGTCTCATGTTCTGTCAAAATACAATATAATAAAGTGGTCAATTCCTAGAGACTCAAGTAGAGAATGTTTGGGCATCTTTGCAAGTGAGTGATTGGTCTATATATGCATGCAATATAATACCATTATGCATTTCTCTGTTTTAATATTGAAAATGCTTTTTTTGCACTGAAATTTCCTGTTTAAAAAAAAAAAGCCAGAAAATGCAAATTAACAGCCTTTCATCTGCATAGCATTAAGGAAAAAGACCTATCTTTCCTGCTTCATATCCCTCCTCCTACTGTCCTCCCATCTCCTCATCAATCAAGACTCGATTCTTAAGCCACACTAAAGTTCTTTTTTCTCACTATTATTTCGGGACATAAGATCTCTTCACCATTTTGTGCCTTCTGCCTGGGATATCTTTCCCAGCAGGGTCTTTGCTGGTGGTCTAGAGTTAGGCTTTGGTCTGAATGAAAAGGTGGAATGTGGAGTCCTTAAGCACAGGGACACGGGAGCCAGACTATCTGAATTTCAGTCCTGGCTCTGCCAGTTACCAACACCTTGATAGGGCAAGGGCAAGTTATCAGATTTCTTTGTGCCTCAGTTTCCATATCTGTTAAGTGGCAGTGATAACTGTACCCACCCCTCAAGGAGATTGGGAGGATTAATAAATTAATACATGTAAACTTCTTCAAACAGTGTCTGTTTTTGTTTACTATTATTCATGCTTTTCCAACGGTGGCCCTAGTTCCATTTTCAGACAGAACACCTTTCTTTGGAGGTAGCATGGGGGAAAAAGCATGGGCCTTAGGGCCAGACGGATCTTAGAGAAATTCTTACCCACTTTCAGCTTGTTTCCTTATCTGTTAAATAGAGATAACATGACTTACCTTGCAAAGTTGTTTTGCATTTGCTCTCTTGAGAGCATAGATATATAGTCATATAGTGTTGACTTACAGACATTCAATAAATATCAGTTCCTGAGGAGAGGAGGAGACAAAACCCCACACCCCCCCCAACTTTTCAGAGAATAAATATATTCTCTGTCAGAAACAGGTTAAAATTGTAACATTTTCTCCAGTTAGAACACAGGCATGGCCACCTATCATGACCACATTTATTTTAATTCCAGCATACACGTGGTTCTTTTCCCTTTTCCGCTGCTGTGCTATCTCTCCTGCCTGGCAAAGCACATCACAAGGATGACGGGAAAATCCAGCCCAACATCTCTTTGTGAAAGGAACCCTGAGTCAGGCTTCCACGTCCCCCCATGCTCTCCTTCCATAGCACTCTGTCCCTGTCTCTTTCAGCACCTGTGGTGGAGAAATTCATCAGTTTATGGAGAGTGTGACCAGGGCAAGGCCATTATTGTGGCTTTCTATTCTCAGCAGTTAGCACGGTACCCAGCACCTAGCACGCACTCAGTCGTGTTTGTTGAATGGTACATACTTACCCTGTTGCCCCACTTAATAGGTGAATTAAATGCGAAGGCAGTTAACTTTTAGAAAAATAAAATGTAGACACTGACTTGTATTAAGGCCAGTTCTAATAGAAAGATAATGGTTCTATTTGGGGAATTCCAAGGGTGTAGTTGTAGAAGAGTGATTGAAAACTGGAAATATAAATGACTTATGAATATTTTATGCAAATTCTTAAATTGTACACGTTTTAGTTAGTATTAATAGGATCCCATTGTCATTATAAGCAGCTCATAAATATTCATGAATCGATCATTTGGTTTGCTCATTTGATCATTTCTAAGGCCTTTTTTCCTCCCCTGTTGTCTTGCCTGTCTCTTGAGTATTCATGCAAATGCTTTATTTCTACTAAGACATGGGAAAGAATATGAATCTAGAGACTAATCAGTAGTTTGTATTTATTTCCTCTGGAGAAAGAATGAAAGATTCAAAACCAGAAGGCAGTGCAAGCTGTTCCTTAAATATTCTTTCTTATGCACATGTGAAACTGTTTATGTCATACTCTGTGGCTAATGAATGCTTATGTGGTAATGGAAATACCTGTGCCAGTAGCCTAAGCTTTGTCAGACAGCAAGTTATCTAAATAAAAGTTATCAGTTCTGGAGTTTTACATTCTTTGCGGCTTCAGAGGAGAGTATTGCTCTTGTCCATACATTGGAGGTGCAGAAGGAACAGGAACCAGGTATTCTTTCATTTCCTAATGGAATACCAGCCATGCTGTGGAGTTGACGCCTACACTCTAAGTGTAACCCCACAGTAGTACCCATCAGCCTCCTGCAAAGCCGTAGCAAGTCAACTCGCAGGCTGAGTCAAACCACATCCTTTTTAAACACAGACACAGCTTCAAGACTAAATCCCTAACCTCCCTCTTCATCTGGGTTGTCACCCCTAGTTTCTCCACAGAAAGTCTGGAAAAGTCGATGTAGATAGTATCTACAATTTACTAATGAGAGAAACATGAGATTAACCAACTTGCCCAAAGTTACTGATAAACACATTTTGTATTTGAAAACTAAAACTAAATTATTTCCTACTTTCCTATTAATATATGCTTATTAAAAGCTTAAATTTTTCAGGTAATGTGAAAATATGGTCTACCCAACTGCAAGCACAGATCAAGTCTACCTTTTGTGGAAAAGGTTTTTTTGGTCAATCTCAAATTCTATTATTAAACAATGTTAGTTCCTTTCTCCTTCATAAAAACACTCCTATATTTATAAAATATACTACGGACATAGCTGTACTGTATTTTAAATTAAGGGGTTAATATATATTATTCCTAAGTTCCTGTATCTGATTTTGTAAGTGTTTTAACTCACAAAAATACGGGATTACTATGTTTGATTCCCTTTTCTCCAGTTATATAGAAAACATTTATGCTGACTACATTAATTTAATGTATGTTTGTGCTGTCCTTTCAGGGCTTTTGAAGTTAAACATTATTTTTATAGATTTACATAATTATATATTTAATGCCTTTTTAAGGAGGAATGCTGGCTTTATTTTATTCCCCAAAGATTGAACTGTGAATGCCATCTTGTGGTTAAAGAGAGAATTAGCATTAGAATGGGCATTGGAAATGTCCCCTTTAATAAAAATAGACATGGAAAAAATATATAGACAAAGGAAAAAAATCCCTTTAAAAAAATAATTTCTGTCAAGCAACTACTTAGTCTCTGCTTGAATGATTTTAGAGACAGGGAGCTCAGTACTTCAAGGACCATTCAAATAGCTGGAATCTCCTGTATTTCTAGCTCAAATCTAATACCTTATGATACTCAACAATTCTAGATTTCTTTCATTCACTTAAGATTTTTATTGAGGACTTACTATGTTTTCTATACATTTGTCTGCAAAACCATCCAGAAAATGAGAAATTATCTCCATTTTATAAAAAAGATGTACAGAAAAAGTTAAAAATTCCCTAAGATTGCACTGTCCAAAAGTGACCGAGCTGAAATTCAAATCCAGGCCTGCCAGATGCTACAACCCATGCTTTTATCTATTAGGTCCAGCACCAGCTCAGACACTGAGGACCCGGGGATGGCTTTGGATATGGGTAGTAGGCATGGTTCAAGCGGTGATACTGTGGCAGAAAAGAAAGTGTCTCCACTTGTCCTTGGAAGCAACACAAATAAGACTCTTCTTTTTTTGTGTAATTATCCTTTAACTCTCAGAAAATAGCTATTGTGTCTTTTTCCTATTTCCCCTTAAGTTTTCTCTTTTTTCAGAATAAACACACCCAGTTCTTTCAACTGTTTTCTTTTTAATGAATTCCACATTTTTTTATTGTTCACCTTTTATGGGTTTAATTCATTTAATCAACTTTTCTCTCAGCATGTACCCCCAAAACTTTACCATGGATTTCTGGTTGTAGCACAGAATCTGGTGGGGCATTCTGTATTATAAACACCGTGACTTAAAGCTGTTTTCCCCTTCACCTCCCAAAAAGAGGGATTTTGATAGGTGTCAAAAACACATATTGGGCTTTTTTTTTTTTTTTTTTAAAGAGAATTGTTCCTTTGGTTCTGTACCCACATAGAACACTCTTGTGAGGGGTCTCTCTGTCTCCCTTTCCCTCCCTACCTTCCTCTCCCCCTCAGCACCCTACCCTATCCCACCCCACGCCCAACTGTGGCCACAGAAATATGATACTTAGATTAGCTTGGGCCTTGGTCTGAGCAGGGGTGAAATTGAGGAGGGCTGTGGTTTCCTAGAGGCCTATTAGATTGTGTTCCACCTGAAGGGAGAAACAGGAAGGAAGCCAAGAAGTTCCCTTAGAACGTGTTACAAAAAGTCAGATCACTAGATGGAAGGGATACAGTAAGTTTTATGACCCTCGTTATGTACATAAAGCTACTTTCCAAGAACAGGTAGCAACTTACAGTGCTAACAAAATTATTAAGAATTTAAGATGAACAAGTATTTGGGTTTCTAGTTTTATTTTTTAACTTAATAATTATGACATCTTCCTTTATAGTCATTTAATTTGTATTTAGTGACACTAAACTTTTTTTTTTAAAGATTTTATTTATTTATTTGACAGAGAAAGAGATAGCGAAAGCAGGAACACAAGCAGGGGGAGTGGGAGAGGGAGAAGCAGGCTTCCCACAGAGCAGGGAGCCCGATGCGGGGCTCGATCCCAGGACCCTGGGATCATGACCTGAGCCGAAGGCAGATGCTCAACGACTGAGCCACCCAGGTGCCCTACACTAAACTTTTTTATCATTTATGTTTTCAATTATATAAAGGCAAATGGTTGAATAAAAAAAAAAAATTTAAAACTTGTATAGTTTTTTGAAGACGATTTATCAATAAGGGATAAAATGTATAAATCAAGTTTGTTTTTTGGGGGGGGATGGGAGGACTAGACGGAGAGGGAGAGAGAGAATCTTTTAAAGATTTATTTATTTATTTTGAGAGAGTGAGAATGAGAAAGAGAGTACATGAGACAGGGGAGGGTTAGAGGGAGAAGCAGGCTCCTCGCTGAGCAGGGAGCCCAATGTGGGACTCGATCCCAGGACTCCAGGATCATGACCTGAGCCGAAGGCAGTTGCTTAACCAACTGAGCCACCCAGGCGCCCCGAGAGAGGATCTTTTAATCAGGCTCCATGCCGAGCACGAAGCCCAGTGCAGGACTCAATCTCACAACCCTGAGATCATGACCTGGGCCAAAATCAGGAGTCGGACACTTAACTGACTGAGCCACCCAGGCAACCCAGTTATGTTATTTTCCAAAATCATATTTGTCCTGAGGAAAATAATATTCCAATTTTTTGTTGTTTTTGTTTTTTGTGTTTGTTTATTTGTTTTGGTACTCACACAATGGTTGCAGAGGGCTAGAAATAGTGTGTGTTCTTGCTAGAGTGCTAGACCTCTTAATTCAAGGGGACATTGAAGAAAGACTTCAGAAGGGTCATGCCTTAGGGCTATATTAGCCCCCCAGTAAAAGCTGTTCTAGACCCATAAGAAAGTTTAAATACAATCCTTGAATATATCAAACTGACTTGTAAGATACTGAACTGCATGCTGGAACAATGAACAACCATATTTAAAAGAATATATAAAATTCCCCAGCAAAGTAAAATTTACAACGTGCAGAATCCCAGCCATGCAAATAAGCAGGAAAATATAATCCATAACCAAAATAAAAATCTATCAATATTTATAAATAGATCCTCAAATAATAGAGATGATGGAATTAGTAGATATGATTTTAAAGCAGCTATTATTCATCTTATAAAATGTACTCAAGGATTATAAAATGTAATCAAAAACACAAGAAACAAGTGTTGACGAGGATGGGGAGAAAAAGAGCCCCTCATTCACTATTGGTGGGAATGTAAAGTGGTGCAGCCACTGTGGAATAGAGTATGGAAGTTCTTAAAAAAATTAAAAATATAATTACCCTATGATCCAGTAAATATCCACTACTGGGTATTTACCCAAAGAATATAAAAACAGTAATTCAAAAAGATATGCATCAAGGAGGGCGGAGCAAGATGGCGGAGGAGTAGGAGACCTAGATTTCGTCTGGTCTCAGGAATTCAGCTGAATAGGGATCAAACCATTCTGAACACCTACAAACTCAACAGGAGATCGAACAGGAGAGTAGCAACAACTCTCTGAACAGAGAAGCGACCACTTACTGGAAGGTAGGACGTGCGGAGAAGTGAATCCGAGGCGATATTCGGGAGGATAGACAGCGGGGAAGGGGCCGCCGCCGGCCGCTTCTGGCAAGTGATAGAGCCGCGGAGCACAAAATCGGACCTTTTAGAAGTTGGCTCGGCGGAGGGACGTCGCTGCAGTGGCTAAGCGGGGGGTGGAATCCTCCCGGGACACTGTGGTCTCAGGACCCTTGGGGTCACAGAGAGACTGGGGGTGACTGAGTGCGCCAGAGCTCCCAGGTATCAGAGC
>NW_027397071.1:49041058-49232255 GCF_003265705.2 Callorhinus ursinus | reverse complement strand
ATATACACAGTGGTATATTACTCAGCCATAAAAAAGAATGAAACCTTGCCATTTGAAACAACATGGATGGATCTAGAGAGTACAGGGGTAAGTGAAAGAAGTCAGTCAGAGAAAGACAAATCCCATATGATTTCAGTCATGTGGAATTTAAGAAACAAAACAAATGAACAAAGAAAAATAAAGAGAGACAAAAGAAACAGACTCTTAACTATAGAGAACAAACGGTGGTTCCCAGAGGGGAGGTGGGCGGTGGGGGATTCGGGGGATGGTGAAGCAGATGAAGGGGATTAAGAGTACGCTAATCACGAGGAACACTAAGTAATGTATAGAATTGTTGAATCACTATATTATACACCTGATACTAATATAACACTGTATATTAATTATACCTGAATTTAAAAACATAAAATAAAAAGAAACAAAATAAAGTCAGCATTACCTCAACAAAACCAAAGACAGTACCAGAAAGAAAATAAAAACCCCATTACAGATAAATACACCTCATGTACATTGATGCAAATATTTTAGCTAATTGAATCCTATTGTATAATTATCATAAATAACATAAATATATAATTATATAATAAATAATTGTGATGATTGTACATGACCAAGTGGGGTTTATGTCAGGAATGTAACCTTGGTTTAATATTTGAAAAATTCAAACAATATAAAATAGAATAAGAAGAATCATATGATCATCTCAATAAGTGAAGAAAATTTCAACATCCGGTTCCTAATTAAAAAAAAAAAATCAGCCTCCAGAACTGTGAGAGAATAAACTTGTTATGGAAGCCCTAGGAAACAAATGCACCTTGCCTTACCAGTTGATGCTTTCATTACTTTTACAGTATTTATCTTACACCATACTTGTTTTTCTAACGACTGTTCTGCTAGGAAACATACTGGAATAATTTCCGTTGACCATTGCACTAGTGAACACTCAGAATAGCACCACAATCAAACCCTGCTGCTCTGCTTGTCTGCCTGATTTAATATGTTTGCCTTATCTTTCTCAAAAGTAATGTACACTTCCCAGAATTCACTTGGAAATTTAGATGATTTCTTTTTCTCATTCTAGGTACGCTGCTACCATGGCTCGGCTGGCTAGAGAAAGTAGAAGGCCTTCCAAAGTCAATTATCCAACTGAAAGATTTCATCGCTGCCCAACTCCAAGTACATTGAGTTCAGCCTATTTGTTTTGCTTTGTTTTTAGAACTAAAATATTAGTCATAATAATAAATGTAAATTTTTTTCAGTTCAGATAAATATAAATCTGTGAGACCTAATCTTGTGTTCTCCTTTTAAGGTTGCTTTAACTCTTTCTGACTAACCAAATAAATTCAGTAAATTATTTACATAGGAATTGGAGCTTGGAAAAAAATTGAATTACCCTTTGAAGCTCACCACCTCTAATAGGTTAGTGTACAATTTGAAAATCTAAGGCTAGGTTTCAAGGCATATAAAAGCATTCAAAACAAGAAAAATACCAAATAAACTGATCCCTTAAGATCACTGTAGATTCAGAGATATATGCAATATGGCTGAGAAGAAAGGAATAATGTTGGTTGAATTGTTTTTGGTGATCTTTTTTAAAATTAATGTTTTTTAAAGAAATATTTGGGGGACGCTTGGGTGGCTCAGTCGCTTAAGTGTCTGCGTTTGGCTCAGGTCGTGATCCTGGGGTCCTGGGATCGAGCCCCACATCAGGGGGAGCCTGCTTCTCCCTCTCCCTCTGCCATTCCCCCTGCTTGTGTTCCCTTCCTCTCACTCTCACTCTCAATAAATAAATATAATCTTAAAAAAAAAAAAGAAATACTTGGGATAAGTTGAGGGAGGGTCTTGAGCAGGAAGAAAGTTGGTAACTTACAATAGAAATCAGCTAGTATAGAGGGGAAAGCAAGACATTTGGGGTCAGAGAACTTGGGGTTAGATACCAGGTCTGTGCAGTTATGAGAAAGGCATTTAACCTCTGAGTTTCAGTTTCTGCATCTTCAGCCAGTACTGAGTACATAGAAGATGTTCAGTAAATACTTGTACCTAATATTCTGCCCTAACACACAGGATTCTTGTGACTAAGTGACTCCATGTATGTAAACATTCTTTGTGAACAGGAAAGTCCTAGTTATCACATTTCGCTGACCCCTGTCCTTCAAACACAAGAGCATAAACATGCCAGGCAGAGGCAGCAGCCTTCATTCAGTGGTTTTCCAAGAGCCCTGTTTCCATTATCTCTGACTTGCATTTCCCCAGCTCAGATTCTACTTTTCTTCCTCCTTCCTGGTTTGGTGTACCACTTAGACTCCCTCATCAGAGTGACCAGCCTCAATCTTTTCTATCCCACTCTGCCGCCTTCTACATTTCAGGGTGCCTGCAAGCCTTGGTGAGAAACGTTGCCTTTTCCAGCCAGGCTCTGCTTCCTCCATGAACTCTCTGCTCTCTGCAAACTCTGTCCTCCCCACACCCTCACATCTGTACGAGGGGAAGAGATCTTTTGGTTGAGTTGATGATTACAATAATTCCTGTTCATGCTTTGTCAGACTTCTTTCTACAGCTCACATCTGCTTATGTTTTTCTGAGTCTAAAATCCTTTGTTCTCCATTTTGTTCAGGATAAAATTTATACTCTTTGACATGGCAAAGTCCTTAATGCTCTAATGTCTATCTGCCTTTTCAATAACATCTCTTCCCACTCTCCCACTCATACCCTAAACAACACACTCACTCTCTCTCTCTCTCTCTCCCCCCCCCAAAAAAAAAAAAAAAAATCTTAAAAAAAAAAAAGAAATATTGGCTATCCTGTTCCACCTCCATAGGCAAAAAGGCAAAATATACTCCCTTGACCCTTGACTTTGAATTTTGCCATGTGACTTGTTTTGATCAGTGGACTATTGGTGGGTGTGGTATGCCTGGAGTTTGGGAACGGCTTGTGCAGTTTGGCTTGCTCTTTTTCACTTCTGCCATCATCACAAGAGCATGCCTGGACTAGCCTTCTGGTCACAGAGGAAGATGAGAGCCACAGAGCCGGGCTTCCCCAGATAAGCTCCCAGCCACCCCCAGCCCAGATAAGCCAATCTCTGGTGGACCTGCAGACATGTGATCTGGACAAATGCTCACCACTGAGATGTTGTGGTTGCTTATTATGTCGAAATAGTGAGCTTATACAGCATACGAAAGGGAAGCGTGACTCGGTTGAAAAAGGAATGAACTCTGTGCTCCTTTTTTGTAGCGGGGGTTAGCATATCATAATTTGCTAATGAGAAAAATACATCAGAGATTTAGGAGGTAGGAGGTAGGAGGGAGGAAGAGGCCATTAATTCCTGAGAAATTGGCAGTTTCCTCAGACTGCAATTTCACGCAACTCTTCACAAACTCCCACTTTACAGATACGATGGATTCACAAATATCTCCATGAACTCCCAATTTTTGTCCCACTTTGGGTGGTTAGGTGTGTACAGCTCCTTGTACTGCCCCATGAACTCCTGGTTTTTCCACATCAGGCTAAAGTAGGTAGTGACTGCTTTTCCAGTTCTCCAGCTGTAGCCTTCCAGACTTTCACTCCCCTACATCTCCCCACACCTGTGTAATCCCTATTTTCTATATTAAACTCCTCATTCTTGTATTAGCTATAGTGCCTCTGTTTTCCTAACTGAACCCAGACTCACACAGAAGTGAATGAATATAAACCATTTGGCAATAATCAGAGCTCACCAGTCAGAACAAATTTTAATACCTTTACCAATTAAATTATTTTCAGACTAAAAAAAAAAAAAATATATATATATATATATATGAGTTTCCAGAATCCATCCCCAGAAAGGCATACAAACTCTATGGCAATTAGTGTTTGTGCTTTCAGAAGTTATTTTGTTAACATAGTAGCAGAGTTCCCACCTTTAGTATTGATTCCAACTAGTAAATCCAAGGTTTCTTGGAGGGATTTATAATACTTAAGATTTTCTGGAGGAAGGCAGTTCAAAATCATATCTTTTCTGTGTCGTAAGGAAATATTTTTATATTTGTTTTACATTATGCTCAGCTACTCTAGCCAGAATTTCTTTTTATGCTTCTGAGGAGGTTTTTATGGTTTAGGGTTTTTTTTGTTTTTTGGGGGGTTTTTTTGGTTTTTTTGGTTTTTTTTTTTTTTTTTTGGTTTTTGTTTGTTAGTTCTTGTTTTTAACAGAGCAGAAGCTAGAGGGCAAATGGTCAAAGTGATTGACTCTCAACATTCATTCCTGGCCAAAAACTGGTATCAGCCCATCATGGTAATCCCATTTTCCTTGCCAGGAACTTGCTTAGGAGCAGCGTGTGACACAATTCTGCCTGAGAGGAAGTATGCTGAGGGTTTCAGAGGGTGGTTTTCCTACTCTTAAAAATGAGACTCTGGAGAGAAAGACCCCTTTTTACCCTCTGGATGTTGCCATGTCTGATGTGAGTACTGGAATGGCTACAGCTCTCTTGCTATGAGTCTGAAGATGAAAACAACACCAAAGATGGGAAAGCAGATCAGTGGAAAGAACTGGTCCCTCATGATATTGTTGAGTCACTGGATCATTCAGTCCTGCCCTACCTCTGATTTTCCTCTTCTGTGAGATTAAGACATTTGCCTATTGTTTAAACAGGTTTGAATTGGGCTATGAATCTCTCATACCCCAAAACATGTAAATTCAGAACAGTCTAAACCTGTTTAAAAAGGACCTGAGTTAGTCTATCAATGATGTGTTCATAGAAAATAAAGTAGGTTTTCTCAAGGGAAAGACAGAATTTACAGTTAAACTAATGAAAGCTAGAGGTAAATATTAAAATACAAAACTAAAAACTCAATCATTGGAGACCTCAAGATTCTCCTAGGGTAAGGACAGCTGTCTAAACTCATAGCTCTCTACAAGTCTTTCTATAAAACAAAGAGACCAAGAAAACAATTTACTCATAACCCTTGTCCATAGCACAACTAGAAGGCAATGAATATTACAAGATTTATTGGATATGTGATTGGGGAAATGAACATATGAGACAACAGAATTTGTCCTGGATCCCTTACTAGGCAATGAATTAGGTGGCAACTGCAGCAAAACATAGATAGCATGACTAGGGTTACACATTCCTAAAAAACAAGTTCCCCATGCTGGGTAGAAATATTGAGCAATATAGATACTATATCTATATTCTTCCTTGAAATGTAATTAGTTTATTTCCCTATTTACAAGACCTATAGAAAAAGATGAATCTTTTTTGCATGATATAGGAGGCTTTCCTAATCTGGCCTCAGCCTAACTAGCCAGCCCCACCCAACTCTCCACTGTAACCCAGGGATTTGGGATCTGATGGACCTGGAATCAATTCTTATTACCTGGGTGTCCTTGGACAAGTTACTGTAGGTCACCCAGTCTCAATTTCCTCATCTGTAAAATAAGGATAGTAATCCTACCTGTCACAAGGGTCGTATCTAAGTTAAATAATATTATCCACGTAGACTGCTTAGCACAGCAGTTGGCTCAGCATAAATGCTGATGTGTCAACTCTGATTACCTCCAAACCTGTCAAGTCCTCTTATACCTTTGTGCCTTGGTATGTGCTGTGTTCTCAGTCTAGAGTGCTCATACCTTCCTTCTTTGCCCTTCTCTGTTCAGCAAACTGCTCCTCCTCTGTCAAAATCCAAGCCTGTTTTCACTTACACAACAGTTCCACCCTTGTGCTGCTGAAGCACTCTCAGACACTTTCCCTTCCATGCCTACTGGTGCTTGGTGGGGACTCAGTAATTACATGTTAGATGAATGAACTAACAAAGCATAAAGAAGACTGACCAGAATGGAAGGAATGATATATGACAAAGTGATTGCAAAATGTAAAATTTAGAGAGTTTTAAAAGGTTGTTTGCATTCACTACCTGATCTTAGGCTCTATCCGAGAAATGCAGGAACACATCTCTTTTTATTGTGTTCCCTGCCATGTCTATTAATTTTTTTTAAAGATTTTATTTATTTATTCATGAGAGACAGAGAGAGAGAGAGAGAGAGAGAGAGAAGCAGAGGGAGAAGCAGGCTCCCAAGGAGCAGGGAGCCCGATGTGGGACTTGATCCCAGGACCCTGGGATCATGACCTGAGCCGAAGGCAGACGCTTAACCATCTGAGCCACCCAGGCACCCTCTATTAATTTTTTTTATATTTCCTCTTATAGTTCAAAATTTTGCTGACTCACAGACTGAAATGGATATTGTCATGAAAAAGGAGAGGTGGAGGAGTGTAGCTTTACCAGATGATGATAATGCGAATGAGTCGTGGGAAGAAGAAGCAGAAGACCTGGTCGCCTGGACCAACACTCTTGATATAGACGTTTTAGAAGATTCAGCCTGATGCTCCAGGATTTAAAACCACAGCTCGGCTTCATGAGGCAACTTTGGAACTTGGATTCCATTTTTTTTTTTTGAAGTTGGCCTCATGCTCTCATGTCAAGTACACATTAGAAATATAAGTACAAATCAGTGAGTATGTTTCTTTGAATTTTTTGAGCCTCTACTTCATTGTTTGAAGCTAAGTTAACCAAATTAGGGATATTCATTATGGCATTTCAATCAATGGTATTACAGTTGTTAGGCTATGGGATGCAAGTTTTTGCAGGCAGGGGCAGGATAGGAGTCAGGTAGAGGCTGGGATAGGAGGGGAGCGCTTGGGAGCTTCAAAGCCTGGACATTAACCAAAGAGAGGGATCTTTACAGAGGTCTACATCTGCCTGGTTTAGTGTCATGTTTCCTCCATATTCAGGGGATGAGATGTCATCCATCCACCAATGTTCCTCTTCTGTTTTCTCTCAGAAAACATGTTCTGTTTCCTCTTGGACCTTATCCCCTCATATTCTCATCTTTATTTTCTTCCTCTCTTTTTGCTGCATTGTCTCAACCTGAAAATGTACTCGGGTCTCTCCTATTTTAAAATATGTCTCCACCTTTGACCCTATATTTCTACTTCCCTCAGCACTATATTATTCAGGGGCACCTGGCTGGCTCAGTTGGTGGAGCATGGGACTCTTGATCTCAGGGTTGTAAGTTTGAGCCCCATGCTGGGTGTAGAGATTAAAAATAAAATCTTTAAAAAACAAAAGCAAACACTATATTATTCATATTTTCTCAGTTATGTTTATTGATAACAGTCTATCATTTGCCATCTTTATTTCTTAGGTTCACTTCCCATTTGCATTCCACTGCACAATAAAATCTGTCTTCTGCTTATATTACTTGATTAAAATTCACTAGGATCACCGAAGACTTCCATATTGCCAAAATACAATAGCTACCTTATCTTACTGGCCACAGTAAGGCTATATTCGATATTATTGATCACTTCTATCTCTCATTTTTAATGTTTATTGCCTCACCTTTAAAGAGGCTTGTTTTGAGGCCACCTACCTATACACACATCTCTTCCCGCAAACACCATAAATATGTATACTTATAAATATGTTAGCTATATAGAGACATAGATAGATGCCTGACCTTGGATCTAGTTGTTAAATAGGTCCCTCCTTCATTTCTTAAGAACCTGATTTTACTTCCTATGAAAAAAGAAAAAGTTGTTATATGTACTCTAGTGTCTGGACATTTCCCTGGCTAGCTAGATGTTTTCAAGTCTGCCTGTGGTAGTTCAGACAATAAGGCCCCAAGTGATTGTAGTGCCTAACACTTTTATTACCCTCCACAACCAGAACCACAAAATTCTAGCAGCTCTCCCAGATTTTCCCTCCTTTTGTCAATGCCAAAATACAGCGAAGACCCAACTTCATGATCCCGCCCAACTTGATAACAATCAGAGTTATTTTTATACCAATAAAAAGTACCATTGTGAATGGCCCATCCAATACCTCAATGAAATTATAGAATGTGGTCAAAAGGCATTTTACTGATGGTCACACTGTTGGAGGCTGGGCCTCTGACTCTTCTCTTGTGGTTTTCTAGGAGGACAAACATGTAGATTGTCAACAGATATACAGTAGTCACCAAGAAATTAAACCCAAAAGGACCATGACAGTCAACCAAAAATATGTCCTTGATATCAGCTGTCATATATTGTACTTTATTCTTTTCATTTAATCTCTTTCTTCAAAGAATTTACGTTTGTTGCTTTATTTTCTTGCAACCAGAAGACCTGGGGGTAAAAGTGGGTGATTGGGGAAGGACGGGTAGGGAACACATTTTTGGAATAGAGACATTAATCGGTAGAACAGGATAGTTTATTTAATTACCTTCACTATAACTCTGGCCATTCGTTCTGGGTCTCCAATAGGAGTTTCCCTTCCACCTCTGGCCCTTGGTGAAAGATTCTTTTGAGTTCCAGCCCAATGATCTTCTCTACACATTTTTCTTGAAAGATGTTGCCACTGTCAGAGTTTTACCTCCCACACATATTGTCATTCCCTGACCTTTTTTCCACCTGCCTTAAAAGGCATCTTCACTTCAACGTCCCCCATGCATCTGAAACTCAACATGCCTGGTTTAAACTCATTTCTCTTCCTCCACCTTCTGCCTCTCGTGTTTCTTTTTCAGTTAATGGAACAATCACAAGATAAAAACTTGGGGATCACTATAGACTTCTCTTTTTCACTTATGGCCAATCGATCACCAAGACTTGAGATACTATCTTTTAGATGTCTCAAATCCATCTTCTCATTCCTGTTCTTACCATTACTTTATATTATGAAGCCCTTTTTAATAAATAGGTGGGATTATACTTTTCTTTAAGGACATCATTCACTTTCCTAAAATTCTTCAGAGAATCTCCTCTTATTAGAGAATGTCCAGATCACCCACCCTCTCCAACCTCATCCACCACAACTTCCCACATTGTGCCTAATGTTACCAAAGTCCATATGCCTCTCCACATGTAACATGCTCTCTCCTGTCTTTGCTTATGCCACTTTCTCTATCTGGAATGCCTTTTCCCTTCTTCACTTGACTAACTCCTATTCATCTCCTAAAGCGTAATTCAGCATTTACATAAAATCTTCTCTGCATGCCTCAGACCCACCCCAGGCTGGGCTAAGTCTCGGTCTGTCTCTCTCTATTCCTCTGTCTGCATATGTGTATGTATGTGTGCGGCTATGTTATATTGAAATTTTGTTTGTGTAATCCAATCAGACTCAGAGATATTTCATAATGTAGGACCCACATACCAACAGTTGCCACAAATTCTCCACCTCATACAAAAGCTCCTGTTTCACTGTCATAGAATCTGCTGTTAAAAAATAAACTTGGAAAATTTAGCAAATTGGTGAATTTGAAAGTGACAAAAAGGGAAGCTTTTATTAATAAGCAGGAATATCTTGAAAGAGTTGATTCTGGAAAAAGATGCTAGATTTTTTATAACAGCTTTAGTAAGGTATGATTGACATACAATAAATTAAACTATTTAAAGTGTCCAATTTGATAAATTCTGACACTCATGTAATCATCACTACTATTAAGATTGTGAACCCATCTGTCACCCCCCCCAAAGTTTCCTCATACCTCTTTGTAATACCTCTCTCCTGCCCGGGCACTTCCTGCCTTCGTCTCTCATTTCCAGGCAATCACTGATATGCTTTCTGTCATTATAGATTATTGTGAATTTTCTACATTTTTATGTAAATAGAATCATACTGTAAATACTTGTTTTTGCCTAGCTTCTTTCACTCAGCATTATTTTGAGACTGATTCATGCTTTGTATATATCATTCTTTCATTTTTATTGTCATGTAGTATTCCACTGTATAGATTATAGATATGCCACAATTTATCCTTTCCCCTGTTGATGGGCATTTGAGTTGTTTCCAACTGGAGACTATTATAAATATAAAAGCTGGTATGGTAGATCTACCTGCAGATTACCAACAGTGAGTCATGCCCTTGTATGATCCCCTCCCCATGAGTGTGAATAAAACCTATGACTTATTTCTAGCCAATAGCATATGACAAAGGTGATTGGATAGTCATTGCTGTCATTATGTTACATTACCTAAGACTCCATCTTAGCAGACAGAGTTTCTTCTGCTGCTTTGAGGACATAAGCTGTCATATTATAAAAAAGGGCTGCATGGCCCGGGACTGCCTGCAACCTCTAGGAGCTGACAGTAGCTCCTGGGTGGCAGCCAGCAAAAAAATAGGGACCTTGGCCCTCCCAACTGCAAGAAATTGAATCTTTCAATAACTGTGTGAGTTTGGAAAAGACCTGACCCCCAGGAAGGAATGCAGCATGGCTAACACCTTGATTTCAGCTTTGTGAGATCCTGAGCACCCAACTAGGCCATGCCTGGACTACGAAATAACAAATGTGTGTTGTTTTTAAGCTGTTAAATTTGTGGGAATTTATTATGCAACAATAGAAGATTAAGCTAGATGATACGAACATTCGTGTAAATGGCTGGATCACACGGTGCATAAGTTTTAAAAGATTGCCAAACTATTTTCCAAAGGAATTTTACAATTTTACATTCCCACCAGCAATGCATGAGAATTCCAGTTCCTTCACATTTTGGCCAACACTTGGTGTGATCAGTCTTTTAAGTGTTAGTCATTCTAAAGGATGTAAAGTGGCATCCCATTTTAACTTGCATTTCCCTAAAGCCTGTGATGATGAGCATCTTATCATGGTACCTATTTGTCATCCTTCTATCTTTTCTGATGAAATATCTATTGAAAGCTTTTGTCCATTTGTTACTGGGTTGGTTGTTTCTGTATTACTAAGTTTTGAGAGTTCTTTCTGTATTCTGGATACAAATCCTTTATCAGATAAATGATTTACAGAGAGAAAATTTGCAAACTAGTGACTAGTCTGCCACTTGTTTTTTCATTGTCTTAACAGTTCTTTCAAAGAATAGAAGTTTTTAATTTTGATAAAATCCAACTTACCGATTTTTTTTCTTGTATAGATTGTGTTTTTGATGTTGTATCTAAGAAATTCTTGCCTAATCCAAGATTACAAAGATTTTCTTTTACTCCTTCTTGTAGAAGTTTTATAATTTTATACTATCTATTTAGGTCTATGATCCATTTTGAGTTAATGTTTGTATGTGGTAAAAGGAATGGATCAAAGTTTGTACGTGTTTCTCTCTCTCCCCCCTTCCTTCCTTCTTTCCTGTCTCTTTTCTTTCCTTCCTCCATCCTCCTTTCTTTTTCCTCTGTCCATTCCTCCCTTTCTTGCTCCCTCCCTTTTTCCTCCCTCCCTCCCTTCCTGCATTCATGTCTTCCCATATGGATATTCAGTTGTCCCAGCAACATTTGTTGGGACTATCCTTCCTCCAGTGAATTATCTCAGTACCTTTGTCAAAAATCAGTTATCCAAGGGCACCTGAGTGGCTCAGTTGGTTAAGCGTCTGCCTTCTGCTCATGTCATGATCGCAGGGTCCTGGGATGTAGCCCCACATCGAGCTCCCTGCTCAGTGGGGCACCGGCTCCTCCTGCTCCTCCCTGCTCCTGCTCTCTATCTCTGTCTTTCTCTTTCAAATAAATAAATAAAATCTTTTTTTAAAAATGTCAAGTCAAGCTGGTTGATTGTGTTGTTCAAGTTTTCTGCATCTTCACTGATTTTCTCTCTGCTTGTTCTATCAGTTATTGAGAGAGATGTTTTGAGCTCTCTGAAACTGTAGGTTAACCTATTTCTCCCATCAGTTCTATCAGTTTTTGCTTTGTTTTTAAGTTTTTTAAGTTTTTAAGTTTTTTTTTTTTTAAGTTTTTAAGATTTTGAATCTTTGTTGTTAGGTTTGAAAACATTTAAGGTTATTGTGTCTTCTTGATGAATGGGCCCATTTATCATTATGAAATGATTTTCTTTGCTTTGAAATCTACTTTGTCTGATAATCATATAGCCAGTCCAGTTTTCTTCTGATTAATATTAACATGGTATATTTTTTTCTATTCTTTTGCTTTTTTTAAAAAATATTTATTTATTTGACAGAGGGAGAAAGCAGAAGCAGGGGGAGCTGCAGAGGGAGAGGGAGAAGCAGGCTTCCGCGGAGCAGGGAGCCCCACATGGGGCTCAATCCCAGGATCCCAGGATCATGACCTGAGCCGAAGGCTTAACCAGTTGAGCCACCCAGGTGCCCCTATTCTTTTGCTTTTAACCTATTCGTTACAGTTTTACCTATCTCTAGAGTTTTCAAAAGAATTAAATAAGATGTATTACTTATAACAGAGCATAGGACATAGTGAATATTTACTATCTGTTAATTACTGTGACTATTTGCTATTTCTCTTTATTCAAGGCAATGAGAACATTTCCTAACATATCAGACTGCATTCATTACCCAGCTATAGTTATATTCATATTTTCTACTTTGGGTTGTAAACAGAAAAAATATACTAAAAATACATGAAAGCCAAAATAGAAGTGTTTTCCTTAAACAAAGAAAAAAAAAAAAGCCTGACTCCGTCATATGCTTACCTAGCCTTGTAACCTTGGGCAAATTACTTAACCTTCCTGCATCTTGGTTTCCTAATCAGTCAAGGATGGATAATAATGACACCTAGGTTCCTATAGTTGTTGAGAAGACCTAATACATCAGTACATTAATATTTGTAAAGTGCTTAGAGCAGTGCCTAACCCAGGGGTGCCTGGGTGGCTCAGTGGGTAAAGCGTCTGCCTTCGGCTCAGGTCATGATCCCAGGGTCCTGGGATTGAGCCCCACATCAGGCTCCCTGCTTGGTGGGGAGCCTGCTTCTCCCTCTCCTTCTACTGCTCCCCCTGCTTGTGCTCTCTCGCTCTGTCAAATAAATAAATAAAATCTTAAAAAAAAAAACCAGTGCCTAACCCATAGTAGTGCCATATATATGTTTGAAAAATAAAAAACACATTTTACTTCCTCCCAGTAATTGTTCTAATGAAGTGTGAAAGAAATTCATATTCAGAAAACCTAATAAATCTGCAGTTTTATGAAATACCCCGGTGATTTTGATGAAATTATCAGTGGTTGACACTTTGTGACACAATATAATTCCAAGATTTATCTCTAATATGATTAACATGGTGCAAGTGGTGCCACTGGGGGTTGGGAGTGTCATTTTATAATGAAGCCCCATGACTGAGTACACAGCCTAATTTGGAGAGAGTTGTCAAGTCTAAATTTGAGGTCCTGTGTGAACATGAGTCCCAGCCTCCTTGTGATAAGCCCAGGTACTTTCAGAGAAGACAGGATAAAAGGAGCAGGAAATTCCATTTTTTGAAAATTTCCTATAATGTTTGGATTTTGTCATTAGAACCCCAGAGTTTAAGTTTTTAAATTTCGCCTTTTGGTTTAGACTCCTCTTTCCCTCCAGATGGCGCCAGTTAGCTGCTATTTTCTGTACTCTAGTCGAGGTGCCCGGACTTCCCTAGAAGCCAGGAACCAGATATCTTATTATGCTTTTAAAGGCTTGCATGGCACATGAACATTTTATAAAAGCAGGAATATTTTGCTTTCCCTTCCCAGGAAGTTGTTTACTCAGTGCTGGGAAAGGTTTACTAAGAGGAAAATGACCCAGAGCTTACACATTATGCACATTGATAAAATCGTAGAACCAACCTCCTGAAGAAATCTGTCAGTCCTCACCACTGCCTTCAGGCAGGACCACACAGACACCACCCTCTCATAGATGAGAATGAGTACAAAGAGAGAACAGTAAAGCTCAGGTCTTTGTTTAATGACTTCCAGACATCATGCATCCACTGAGAGCTGCTTTGCGTCCTACCTGAGGGAAAGAGGAATTTCTCTGGGGGCTGGCAGAAAGCCAGAAGGCTCTGGGGCCAGTCCCCCACCTAGAGAGCCCTTTGCCTTCTGGCTTCTCACCTACAGGCCGTGGTTGTCCCTAAAGAGTAAATGCCAAGCATTGTTGAGTGGGGTGGGGGATTGCAGGAGACCCTGTCCGAGGCATCTCTGCTTATTTGTCTATTAACAAAGGGTATAAAGAGAACCAGAATTTAATTATCTTTTTGTTTTGTTTTGTTTTGGGGGTCCCAGAATTAAATTTAAGCCACTGTCTCCAGAAAGTGAGATCTAAATCTTACCCAAATATTCAATCCCAGGAGGAATATTCAATATTCACCTTTCAAGAGGGAGTTCTTTTTGGCTAATCTGATTCCCAGATACAAAAGCATAAGCCTACTTGATTTGAGGTTTTCATCATAAAAGATGGAGAACAGCTGGTTTTCATTTTCTGAACAGCACCCCTTAATAGATCTGAAGGCTAGTTTTAAGTGTTCCATACTCTCCTACTATCTGTACTAACCAACTCCAGCCTTTTTTGCTTTTTGTCATGGCCTGAATGTCCAAACCCTCTTTCTGTCTCATCTCACTTTTAAGTTCTAGAGACCAGACTAGAATTGAAATGAAAAGTGATCACGCGAATGACCAAGGACAATTATACTTACAAGTTGAATTCTGTTTCAACAATACAATTGCGATATCCAGTCTGATCTCCTGAGGCTTCTTATGTGTCTCAACAACTAGCTCATGTTAACGATGCTCTACTGATAGAGATAAATGTTTTCTCCAGAGAAAAAGTCATATATAGCAGATGTGTCCACAAGCTGCTATCCATTTCAAAGTCAAACTACATAATTAAGATGCTGTTCTGGCTAAGCGTATATGTAATAATTAATTTATAGTAAGTCTAAAATAAACTTCAATCTATGTCACCAATAAAGGCTATTAATAAGATATTACTTTAATGTTCAAAAATGTTCAGGTTATAACTCTGAGTTCTCATACCATGTGATCACTAGAAGTAAACTTTTTTCCACATTCAGCTATGACTCACAGAAGACCTACTAGAGGATTAAAGAAATAGAGACTTATTTTTTTCATAAAACAAGGAGCCCTGAGGTGGGAAGTTACTGGCAGTGGTCCAGCTAGTTATGCAACGATGCCATCAAAGATCAAGCTTTTTCTGTATTTCCACTCTGACATTTTTGGAGCTTTGGCTTTTGTCTTCAGACCTTTTGCTTCATGGTTACAACATAGCTGCTAAAGCTCCAGACTTTACCACTGTGTTGGAGAGAACAGGAAAGGGGAGTGATGCTGGATGCTATTCCTCTGTTTCAGAGCAAACACCTACCTCAAAAAGAGTCAATGTCTTCAGTGTTAGAAACCAAAACTGCTAGCAAATTTAGAGTCAGTCCTGTTAATAATTTATCCATACATTCATTATTTTAATTCATTGCTGATTCAATGGGTGGTTTTCGATATCTTTTGCCACATTTTAAAATGCATTTAATAATCGATAGGGGAGAAAATGGATAATTTTATATATATATATATATCCATTTGTATTTTACATTTTTATATTTTTGTACTTGCAAAAATGTCCAGGTCACCTTGACATATGGGAGACAGTGAATTGAGACTATAGGAATTCTAGGCATTTCTATCTTGGTTGCATTACCGAATATCCTGCCTGGCCTGGACACAGGCTTTTAACATTTCCCATGAAACCAGTAGATATAAAAAGTCATGATACAGAGCCCTCCTTGAAGGAATTTCTTTTCAATCATAAGATAGCTTAGAATGAATCAATAATGGGATGATTAGACCCATTCTGTATTTCAGAATTTGTAGACTTCAATGATGTAGGCCGTCTGTTGACATGCCATAAACTAAGGTGTGCTTAGACCACAGTGCTCTAGAACACAGCAGCAGTCAGGGCTGGTCAGGCACAGGGTGGCCCCAGAAAGTGACGGCTTAATGTCAGCATCCAGCATGACCTGCAGGTCTAGATCCAAGAGACCTTGATGGGAGAACAAGGTACTCCATGATCAAGAGCAACTCAGATCATTATCTAAGAGTGGTAAAGTGCAGTGTCCCTGGGGAGTTGGTGGGGAGGACTCAGCATTCAAGACTGACATGTCAGAAAAGCTCTGGGTTGCAGAACTGCTTTCACTCTATAAATAAGAACATTTTGAGACTTATATCTAAGTCTCCCAGACATGGGCCCTTAGTTGATTGCCTTAGGGATAAAAGAAGTCCAGAGCCATCGTCCCATATTAAGAAATCTGATTTGTACAGAGAACCAGAAAATCTCAAGAATTCTTTTTTACCTTTAATGATCTTAATTTTGCCAGAAAAAGTTAAAAGAACCTTTTCAAAGAATATCTAAAGAATGTTCAGACTCATGAGATAACTACATGAAAGTGAACATTTACTTACCTTACAAAGAAGTAAACCTCCAGAACATGCCATCTTGTTTTGGTCAGAGCAGCTAACAGATACCCTATCTCACTTTGCCAAAAACAATAAACACACAATTACTACTAAACTAAAATTTTTGGAAATGGAAAAAAAAGTCTAAATTTCATCAAGAAGCTTTGGAAGTTCAGATCCAAATAGATACAATCTTCCAAATTCAGTTTGTCTTCCAATTTAAAAAGAGATATGTGAACTTTAAGAAAAATATGAATCTCTGCACTTTAAAACACCAGCTCATGATTTTACCAAAATCCGTCAGTCCAGTTTGTTCTAAAGTCACAGGTACGATCTTTCTATGTACTAGCGTTATCTGTTTTTGCACAGAGGTAGTGTCCCTACTGTGTCTATCCTAACATCTGTAAGGGTGTGGTAGTTGCTCAAAAAAGGAAGGGCTCAAATACTGTATCAGTTAGCTTTTGCTGTGTAACAAACTACCTTAAAACTCTGTGTCTCAGGGTCACGTAGGTGGCTTAGTGGGTTAAACATCTGTCTTTGACTCAGGTCATGATCCCAGGGTCCTGGGATGGAACCCTGTGTTGGGCTCCCTGCTCAGCAAGGCGTCTGCTTCTCCTTTCTCCCTCTGCCCTTCCCTCCTGCAAATAAATAAAATCTTTAAAAAAAATTCTTTTTTAAGTGGGTGGACTGATTGTTGGTCCAAGTAAGCCTTCAGTAAATGTTAGCCATTGTTAGTGCATTGGAGGGTTAGAGGAGAAGCTGGGGAGTCAGGCCGGTGCCACCTCAGGCCCATGGGCCCTGCACTGAGGCAGTGTCCAAACACAGTGGGTAATTAGAGAGGGCCAGTCATCCTCTGCACCCAGTGCTGGGGTGGGAGGAGGTAACAATAGCAGTCCTTATCAGTCACTGGGCATTGTTTCATTTAAGTTCACAATTCACGAGGTGAGTATTGTTCGCATTGTAGGGATGAGGTCACTAAGGCTCAGAAGTTAAGGAACTCTGTTGCGATAAGAACCCAAGATTCCATAAAGGTCTTAACATTTTATCCTGCTGGGGAAAAGCTACAAGTAGATCAGATTTCAGTTGGAATGTAGTTTGGAGTCCATGAAAGTCCAGATGCCACAAATGGCGCCCCCTAGACAACCTGGAAATTAAAGCAAGGAGAAGACCAAAATTCTGGTGTCCTAGGTGGAATCACACGGAGGCTCTTTTGTATGCCCGGCAGATGCGTCTCCAGGCCCCTATGGTGCCCCCCGCCTGGCCTGAGTCAGGGCCGGAAGAGCACGTCACAGGTCTCCTTCCCTCCCGGCCCAGCTGATTTGGCCGGCTGCCAGCCTAACAGTCAGGGCATTTGTGGAGGTCTGATTTTAATAAATTTCTATTTCCTGTAGAAAACCAGTTTTCTCAGTGGCTTTGTAACTCAACCATTCTTGATCACATCAGGACTAAACCTGGCAGCCAGCTTGGCAGCTTGTGTGCAAATTATACACAATGGCAGATTGTTTGGCCTTTATTGCAACCCAAAGCAACTTAAGGAAAAGGGAGGGATAGACAAGAAAGAAAAGAAAGAAATCCAAACCTCATATATAATTACATAATACAGTGAAATCCCAATTCTCTTTAAGGAAAATAGAGATTAATGAGTCAGTCTTTCTCTCACACACACACGCACACACACATCAACTACAAAACAGCCAAATGCATTCTTCATTGAAGTCTTTATTCCCCTTCTTTAAAAAAAAAAAAAAAGCCTAATTTTTTTTTAAAAGAGGGAGCTTGTGCACACGAGAGATCAGGGAAGCGGCAGAGGGTGAGAGAGAATCTCAAGCAGACTCCATGCCCCGTGCAGAGCCTGATCCCATGACCCTGAGATCGTGACCTGAGCTGAAGTCAAGAGTCGGTGCTTCAGTGACTGAGGCATCCAAGTGCTCCCTGTTTTCCTCTTCTTTACCAACTCATCTCACATTTGAGGAGAATTGGAAGAGTGAAAATCAAGGCCTGAGGGAAAGTAGCATGTTTAAATGATCTTAGAGACAGGAAGAGAAATAAGAATGAGAGGGCAAATAAGAGGATGAGAACACCGAACGAGTAATGAGTATCAGCCTATTAATACTGTGTTGAGGGAGGATGTGAGGTTAGAAATTGAATCGAGTGATCAGAGAGTCCTATTTCATTCCTGTGTTCTCAAAGCATCACACGATGAGTTCCCAGCTTCATCAAGCATCTTTGCCCTTGTCAGCACCTGTCTTTGTCACAAATACATGGATCTCACAGAGCCTTAGTAGAGTCCCTTAGCCCTCAAGTGCTAGGCAGATCAGCCCTTCCCCTCTCCCATCTACCAAAGCTGACTCAACCCATGTTCTACTCTCATGGTCTTCTTCTGAGCTAACTGGACAAACTAGTGATTGTTTATGGGTGTTAATATGCCTTCTTGTTATGTTTGCATTGTTCTGATGGTCAGAGACTGTATAGTTGTCTTATTAGAAATTCTAAGCACCTGGGCAGGTCTGATGGGGAGATGTTTTCTGAGTGAGCAGTCTTCGTTGGTCCAATCAGTCACATCGCAGGGATACCCATGATTCATTTGCAGTAGAATTGATCTTGCGGACATATATCATTACCAAGGGCAAGGGCAGAGGTTCATTGGCAGCCAGGGTGTGCTTCAAATGTGATGTAGGGCTTACGTCAATGGCCTGAATAAATCAGAATGCACTGATTCTAATGAGGATAGGTTCTGAAGTAACTTAACATGGATTCCAGTGTAAGAAGACACCTAAGTGGGCAAATGAAAAGACACAGTAAATTCAACCAAAAGTAGGTTTGGATACATGGTAGAATCAAAGTCTAGTTAGATGGGAGGTGGGGTAGCAATAGGGAATGGAATAGAACTTTTAAATCAACTGAATAATTTCCCATTGAAGACCATTATGCCCTTGGCATTGTGTTGGATTCAAAGTTATAGGACACCACGTTTACCACCAATATTTTCGTCTCTTTTGTGAGTGGGATGCGGGGGATGGGAAGTGGGGGGTTGCCAATCACAGTGCTCATACACGAAGCAATAGAAATGGGTTCTTAACTGAGGCAGGGATGGCAAAGGGAAACATAAGAATCACCTAAGAAGCTTTTCTAAAAATATCCTAGATTTCATGAATCAGAATCTCTGAGACAAATGGAGGTGAAAATGGCCTTGCTTGCTTTGAAAGCTTCCTGGGAGATTCAGGTGTATACCCTGCTTACCAATCATTGAATGAGGCCAATACTTCCCAGCCTTACCTGACCACAACAATCACCTGAGGAGCTTGTTAAACTATCTATTTCCTGGCTCCACCCACCACCAGAGCTGCCGATTTAGCAGGTCCAGCATAGGGCACAGAAATGTATTTTTAACAATTGCTCCAAGTGATTCATACAAATGGGTTTGAAGAATAGTTTGAAGAATAGTAAATTAGATAATATGTATTTATTCAAGAAGTATTCACTGAGCAACTTCTATCACACTGAATGCTGAAAAACACAGCAATTAGATCCTTCTGGCCTGCGGAAGCCCACGGAGGATGCGAATACATGGTAGGTGCAACCAAGGGCTGGGCAAGATTTGCTGACGAGAAATGGGTTCTGCAGGCAAGGGAGATTTGCTGAAAGGGGTGGGAGTTGAACTGGGCAGTGAAGGATGTGGCTCCATGGAAGGGAAGAAAGGAGGGTTCGTATGGGCAGGAGGTAGGGATAGGCGTGGTGTGCTCTGAAACACGGAGAAGGGAGAGTGAGCCTGGCAGCCCAAATGGATGCCCCTTTGTCAGGATCAGACCGTCACCCTGTGTGACTGCAGGACTGCATGGTGGGGAAGGCGCGAGATCCAGGGCCTTACGGGCTGTGTTAGACTCCCAGCTCTGCCATGGGCTTCGGTGTGACTAGGATGCACTGTTTAGCCCACGTGTGCTCCGTTATGTTATTGCTAAGGTGGAACCTGCAATAGGCTTTCTAGGTACTGTGAGATCCGAGTAAGAATACGACCTGGTGTTTCACGCACGTGTTCACTCAATGTCTGCACTGTTCTGCCGTGGTACAGAGTTTATTGCTTCAAGAGTGTTTTCACCAGCACTCATTCATTTGATCCCCACAACAATTTTGAGAGCTATGTATTATTATTAATCCCAGTTTACAAATGAGAAAATTGAAGCTAACAGAGGTCTAGAAATGCAAACAAGCTAATCAGCTTGACCTCAAACCCAAGTCTCTTAATATCGCAGGATCTACTCTTGCTCTTAGGGTGGAAGGAGGGGATCCGATTACCGAGGAGTCCTTGAGTACCAATTTCAGAAAGGCTTGATTCAGCACATATTAGGAAGCATTTAAGCAGAGGATGGACACGTCAGAAAGAGTGCTATGGAAAGCTGAATGTTCTGGTTGAGATGGAAAATGGACGCCAGTGAGGGCAGGAAGAAAGCCAAAACTAAGGTATGGCGGATCAACAGAGCCTCAGCTCAGCGAGAGGGGTGCGGGAAGGAGGAACAGGGGCCCAGAAACTGAGAAGAAAAGGAAACGCACCCTAACAGGCAGTGACAATTGACAGAGAAAATGCTTGGAAGGGGACAGTCCAACATTCAAAATTGTAGCCGCTGCTTTCACTTCTAATTGCTAGGATCAAAAGCTGGGAGCATTACATTCTATTTCACTTGTTCATTCCGCGTGCTTGAGCATTCTTTCTACGACTTTGCACAGAGCGTTAGATTTGCCAAAAGCTGCAGTCATTATTATTTATTGTTTCTCACATCAGGAGTTCAAGGTCTCAGCACTTAACTCTAGAAAGTGTATTAGAATGCCCTACGGACCTGACTGCGAGGAAAGCTTTTCAGCATCCTAAACATAAATATCTTCCAAGTAAAAGCATTGATTGGGAAGCCTGGATGGATAAAATTAACGGCTGCAATCTTAAAGACGTCTGGTTCACATCCTGGGTAAAAAGGGGAAAAAACTTTATGGAGCCTATTAATGTCAGTATTAAATGACATGAAACAGTGTTATGCTAAGCTCTTCCCCAAACCCCATCTATTCCGTTATCTACTGCTCCCTCCTTAGTGTGGTCCCATGTCTGAGAAGGTCCCCCATCCTACAGCCAGGTGGAAGTCCTATGCTGCCTGCTTCTTTGTCCAGTAAGGGATTTGATTTCTGAAAAGATTAAATTGATTGCTGAAGTTCACATAGTGAGTAAATTGCAGAGCCAAAATTCAAACAAGTCGCCATATCTATCTTCATTGCCCTTTTAGGCTTTCTGAGAAATGTGGCATTTAAAAATAATTTTTTAAAGAAAATAGCACAGAACTACGTAAATAAGCAAAGTCCCCTCCCCACTCCCCCTCAGAGATAATCACAGCTCCTATTTGATGACACCCTGCCGGGGACCCGCTAGTGCACCGAAGCTTGTGTACATGTAAACCTATACCGTGCCTCTTTGAAGAAGTAAGCTGGTGCATTCTATTCATAAAATCCTGTTACCTACCCCCCCCTCCCCTGCCCCCTCAACAGTCCCTCCCATTTGGGTCTTTCTTGTTTGCTTTCAAAGCTGTTTTCCAAGGCACCAAAACCTGTTTAACAAATTCCCTATCGATGGTCATTAAGGTTGTTTTGACTTATTTTATTAAAAAAATACTTCTTAAGCCATGTATCTTTGTGAACTAGTACTGTTAGGAGAGAAATTCCTAGAAATTGAATTGCTGGAGCAAAAGGAATATCTATTTTTTTTATTTTGTTTCAAATAGGCATTTGAAAATGATTGTCTCAATTTATCTCCCCTGCTCCGCCCCACAAACAGAATATGATGCTATTGTTCCATATCCCCACCACCACTAAATATTACTAATCCTTTCAATTTTCCCAATGTGATTCATTCATCCGTTCATTCATTCGATCAACACATAACGTACTAAGAGCCTACATGTGCCAGGTGTCATTCTAGTTCCTGGAGATACTTCAGTGTAAGACATGAAGTCTCTGTCCACACAACAGTCAACTTTGTTTTAGAGGTGAAAGAGGTAGTAAATGGACGAACATATATTGTGTATACAATAAGTCAGGTGGTAATAAGTGTGGAAAAAATACAGCTGGGTAAGGATGACAGAGAGTGTAGGAGAGGGGGTTAGAATTTAAATCTTTTTTTTTTTTTAAGGTTTTATTTATTTGTCAGAGAGAGAGCACAAGCAGAGGGAGCTGCAGGCAGAGGGAGAAGCAGGCTCCTGCTGAGCAGGGAGCCCGATGCGGGGCTGGATCCCAGGACCCTGGGACCACGACCCGAACCAAAGGCAGATGCTTAACCAACTCTTGCCACCCAGGTGTGCTGGGAGGGTTAGTATTTAGTAGACTGTGCACAGGGAAGGCCTCTCTCATCAGAGGCACTTGAGCAGAAACCTGACTGAAATATGGGAAGGAACCGAGCATTTGTCTGGGGGAAGAGCCTCCCGGGCTCAGAGCAGAGCAAATGCTGCCAAAGGCCATAGGACAGGACCTTGGTGTGTTTGAGAACAGAGAGCAGGCGCATGTGGCTGGAGCAGAGCACGTGAGGTGGGGTGTGGCAGGAGGTAATGGGGAACCAGTCATGTAAGAACCCCTGTGAAGTCTTTGGTTTTAACTCGGAATGAAATGAAAACCCTCGGAGGTGTTTTAAAGGATCCCCCAGCTGCTAGGTGGTGACCAGACTGGTGAGGCAAAGGGGGAGCTGTGAGATGAGTTTGGGAGACTAGTACAGAGCTCTGAGGGAAGCATGGGGTGGCAGAGAGTGGGGGGAGGGGGGAAGAACAGGGAAGGAGGGACCAACTGACCAGTAACTCTGAATATAGAGTTTATAGGATTTGCTGATGGTTTGGATGTAGGGTCGGAGAAAACTAGGGAAGGCAAGAATGCCCACAAATTTGTCAGCCTGAACAACTAAAACAAAACAAAACAAAAAAAACCCTGCTATTTACTGAAATAGGGGTGATTGTGGGGGGAGCAGGTTTGGGGTTGGGGGAGAAGTCATGAGTTTAGTTTTGGTCATGGTAAGTTTGTGAAGAGACCAACCTCTTTGGGTTACCTGGGTTACCCAGATGAGTTAGCTGGGACCTGACCCATCAGGAGGGTCAGGGTTCCAGGTGCTAGTACAACACCCCTTTTCTCAATGAAGCAGGAAACAATAAAAGGAAAAGAAAGCACTAATTGGCCATCTAGAAGAGTGGAAGAGTGACTGGAGTGAGAGATATGGGAGTGGAATTGCTGTCTTACCCTCATTTGCATTCGTAGTGAAGTTCAGCTTTGTACGTGTGTGATGATTACACATCAGTGCTGGCCCAGACAATCCTCTGCGTTCCATCTACCTCGAATGATCTGCTTCTAGGAATAAAGCATCTTTGAGTCAAACTTTATATTACTGCTCTCTTTTAATAAAAGTATAATTTACTTATTTCAACATTTTAAGCTGTCTTTACTTAGTTGTCTCCTCTGTACTAGGAAAATTTTACTGTATTTTACCTTTAGTATAACCTCTAGTCTAGATGAAGAAGCACTGTGGACAGCCCAGTGCTGACCAGGGATCAGCTTCTCCATTCATCCATCAGTGGCATCCTATAGAATGTGAGAAAAGGCACCTCCAGTAGCTTGCCACTGTAGCCCTTGATGGTTTGTGCTGAGCCTCATTGAAGGGGCACTTACGTATTAAACAAATTCAGTCATTCACACAGCCCTCGTTTATTGAGCACTTCCTATGTATCAGGCACCAGGGAAGAAGACCTAGTTCCGATACTCACTGGGCTCGCACTTCAACAGAGGAGAAAGGCTCATGGACATAATGATAATAAAGTGAGGAAAATGCAACTAAGGATATTGGAGGGACACAGAGAATGAAAACCTAACTGACCTTGATAGAGTTTGGAAAACTTCCAATGGGAAGTAGAATAGCCAAGTCTTCAAGGTGATAGGAGGTTGTCAGGTTAAATAGGGGAGAAAGTCTATTCTATGTAGAGGGGTCCAGTTGGGCAGAAATGAGAAACCACTTGACTGCAGGCGGGACTAATGACAGATGCCATGGTGTTGCTGGAGTTCAAGGCCAAAAACGACAAGAGATGAGGCCAAAGACTCCAGCAAGAGCCACGGGTGATGAGCGGCTTTCTATACCAGGCCCCGAAGCTTGGACTTTATCCAGGGCTTGGGAAGCCAGTGAAGGATTTGGATATGACATGGGCAGATCAACCTTTCCTGACAGTTACTGGACTTAACGTTATTTAAAGAGAACACACTAATGTCTTGCCTGCTCATATTATATATGAAAAGTAGAATAATACTGCCAATCAAGCAAAGAACTTAGAGCCTGACTCCTTTTCCTATTTGCCATATGAACTTGGGCTAGTCAACAACTCTGAACTTCAATTTCTTCATCTTTAAAACTGGGATAATAATCTTCATATACTTAATGGAATTTTTGTGGGATCCAAATGAATAATAATGTACATGAAAGCCTTTTGTAAATTATAAAAGTACAGTTCAAATGAAAGTTATTATATTTCCTCAATACATAGTACTCTATAATAGCAGCTCTCATACAGTCCCATATATCAGCACTATGTGTGTTTGCCTTTGTGTTCTCTGTTATGCTATGGGATTCTAGGAGCATTTATTCATCTTTATGTCCTCATAATATGTTGCATTTTGTTTGTATTAAGCACCTGTGGAGGTGCGTAAATAATGTTTATTGAATTGAATCGATGTTGGTGGTCACTTACCTTCCTTGTGGATAAATGTTGTAATGTGTATATTGGAGAAACATCTAGCGTATGGAAGGAGAAATTTAAGTAGCAGGATATGCAACAGTTAAATAAGTCTTATGCATTTGTTTGTTCGGCTTTCTGTTTAGAAGTAATTCTCTCCTTCCTTTCAAAAAACACACAAGCCAACTCCCATGATTAAGCAAAATATTAAAGGACAAAGAAAATCAAAACAAAAGTAATCCCATTAAAATGAACAAAGGAATTCAAAGCACGGAGCAGTATTATCAAGCACCTGGAATGGGTTAGTTACCGTGTTTAAGGCAATGAGTGCTGGAAGCCTCAATGTGTCTCTTTTCTTTGTTTTATTTCTTCCTTAGTGGACAGTAGTTTTCAGGGAGTGGAAGAACACTGTTTCATTTCACAGGCCAGACTCTTCAGAGTTTTGTGCTAAGCGCTCATCGTTTAATCTCCATCTTCCACAACTGTGTGGAAAGTATTTTGGGGACCTGCCCATCACTGGCACTGAAAGTGTAATCTCCTTTGGTATTGAGCTGCGTCCATTCTTGAGGCAATTATACCTTAAAATCATGGTACACTAATTGTTACAGCAGAATTCCCTTGGAAAAGCATATTACAGCCTCATTAAAACCACATTAGTTTATCACAATTTATAGGGAGAGGTCTAGGAAATGAATTATTGAGGAACTTCTTGTTAACACAAAAGAAGTCTGTTGCACTAAATTACATACTGTAGTTTAAGGCATCAATTATTGGTTTCAGAAGCAGAGTAGACAAAGATGCCCTTCGATCCACATGCCCCCACTACCAAAGAATGGTCATTGACTTCCTGCACAAAGATGTGCTTCCTTGTTAGGCTCTTCACAAATGATTGATACATAAATGGGACTTAACTACACAAAGTTGGTACAAGAAATAATGTGTGTAGGGCCTGGTACATTGCTATGGAAGGGAAACAGTGAGGTTAATATTTCCATGTTTCAAGTTCCTACTGACATAACTGGAAAACCTAGAAAAAGGGAAAAATCAGCTACAGAGTACCTACTAGCTGTCAGCACAGCATACACATCTAATTTACTCTTCACAACTACTTGCTCAGCAACCCATTTTTACAGATGAAGAAATTGAGGCTCAGTAGGGTTAAAGAATTTGCCCAAGTCATTGAGGGAAAGTTGAGATTAAATCTGATCTGACTCTAAAACACATCCTTTTTCCACTACAGCTTTTATATCCATCATTTAACTGTCATGTTTGGGAGCAGAGGTACATAAGATAAGTAAAGTTTTCACTTCAGGTGTAGAGAATTTAAAATGGAAATATGTTTCTAAAATATGTTGTTTTGCTACCTTAAAAAAAAAAAACAGGATATTCTGAACATAGCTTAACTCTTTCTTGGAAATAGAGGACCATTACATAATAATTCACTTATTGTGCTATAGATGTAGATTGACTGGAATTTACATGATTCCTTCCCAGTGGCTGTAATACAGACCTAATGGTGAGTCATATTGTAGTATGCAGACAGGAACAACATCTGGGGAAAGTCAAGGGATAAGACGGAAAGCTCCTGAGCTCCTGAAGACCTCACAGAGCAGAGCTATCATAACTGCTCATATATTTACACAAAAGAGAAATTGTGATAGCAGGGGTTGGCAAGTTTTTTTTTTTTCTGTAAAGGGTCAAATTGTAGAGGAGCCTGGCTGGCTCAGTCGGAAGAGTGTGTGACTCTTGATCTCTGGGTCTTGAGTTTCAGCCCCATGCTGGGTTTTGAGATTACTTAAATTTAAAAAAAAATTCTTTTAATTAAAAAAAAAAGGATCAGATGGTAAATATTTTAGACTTCGCAGGCCATATGATACATGCTACAACTACTAACTCTTCTGTTGTAGCTCAAAAGCAGCTACAATTCATAAATGAATGGGTATGTTGATGTTCCAATAAAACTTTATTTACAAAAATAGGCAATGGGCCAGATTTGACCCCAAGGCCATAGTTTGAGGACGCCTGATCTATATAATTAAAAACATATTATTTTAAGTCTGTCAGAACAGCTGAACCTATATCCTAAGTTATTTAAGTGTTAACCTGAAACTTGTTAAACCCGATTTCCTTACCATCTGGTTGCTATCTTCCTGGTCTTCTTTTTTCTCATGAAAGTAGAGAGAAAATATTTCAGTTGTGTGACCTCTTGAGTAGAGTACTATGACCATCTTTCTATAAAATTATTCACTGCATGAAAGATCAAAGTAGCTGTCTCTTCACTCAAAAGAACCATCATCTTCACAGTCTTTATCAATTTCTTGTTTTATTTTGGTAGAAATCAAGCATTATGTTTTTTCAGTAAAAGAATCCCCTTTACAACCTTGTCAACTTCAACTCGTTTTCTTTTATTTATTTTATAAATATTCTCATATTTATAACGTATGTCTCAGGCACACATGTCTCAGGCACAGAGCTAATTTACTTATTGCTCTGTAAAGTGGAAAGTTTAATTTACATGGGTAAAAATTTAACTCTTAGGGACTTTTTAAAAGATTTATAATAAAGCCATAGAGCCATTTTTGGAACTATAGCACTGGTAGATTTCCCATTGTGGTTTCCATTTATAAGCCTAGTTTTTCGAGCCTCTGTGGTTATGTCCAAGTTCATTGTAGTAACCTTAGAGCCTATGAGTTTTATATGTATAACAGATTTTATTATAAAACATAACTAATATAGGACCTTATGAGAAAATGTATGAGTTCTGTACATGAGATTATTTTATATTTAAAAGTAAATAATTAACAGTGGCTATGCTAGAGTAACTTGCAGTAGAACAATGAAGTAAGCAGAAAAGCAGATAAAACACAACAACAAAACAGGCAACAAAAATCTGCAGGAAGCCAACAGAGGCAACCAGGATGTGAGGGATCAAGATTTTAGAGAGAAGGAAATGTTACTGATTTGAGTCTGACAAATGGATCATGACTTTCTCCTCTGGAGCATTTATCAAATATTAAGTAGTGAGATGAGATGCTGAGAAGATGGGTGGGAGACAGCTGATGTTAGAAGACTAGAGAGCTTTCAGCAACCTCATGAGACTGGGAAGGTAAAAGTTGGGTTTGGATGTGTTATGGCTGCCATGAATCGAGGGACCAAACTCCAAAAAGAAAAGAGATGCAAAGAACTGAGAACAATGCCCTACTCCTGTTTTACTTCAAGGAATGTGTTGTTTCATAGGCCAGATGACATGAGAGACTAAAAAAGTGAGAAGAATATAGCTGGAAATCCAAGACTAAATTTGAAAAGTTTTATGATGCTGAGGAGTTAAAATTAGAATTTAGGATCTGCCAAGAGCAGGGGTCCTGGTGAGTACTCCAGTCTCTTAGTTGAGACTCAACCTTAGAGCTTGGGGCAAATCAAGCAGAGAGCAAATCATGCAAATTCTGCAACTAAGCCTTACAAAGGCTGTACCCCAACTTCAGGTGAGGCCAATCCCTGATTAGGTTAAGACAGTTTGCCTCCAGCCTAGATGCCTAAAAGAAGATAGGACAAATATTCTCTGGAGAAATATAACATCATCCAGGGCCTCACAGTTTTTCTTATACAGTTTCTAGCATTCACAATTAATGGTCATGCCAAGAAATAAAAAAAGAAAAAAAGCAGAGGATGAAAACAGACTTTTGGGCAATATAAACATTATTGTTATTAGGCACAGAGTTTTAAATTGCTAATTATTATGATCCAAGAAACTGATGACAATATGGAGAATTTCATTTTTAAAATGTGTTCCATTAAAAAAAATGCATGCAGATGTAAATGGAAAGAAAGCTGCTTTCATCATACTAATATCAGAAGACATAGAGACTTTTAGTCAAGAAGACTTACCACAGAAAAGGAAGATGTTTCATAAGGATAAAGTCAATCTTCCAGGATGATATAGCAATTCTAAATTTGCATGCATTATTAGCATACTTTTAAAACTTAAGAAGCAAAAATTGGCAGGTCTACAAGAAATAGGCAAACCTATAATCATAGGGTGGGTAGGTGTGTATTTGTGTGGGGGTATTGTTTTAAAATACCACTCTCCGGGACTGACAAAACAGCATACAAAAACAAAAATCAATAAAGACATAGAAAATCTGAATAACACAGTAAAACAACTTGGCCTAATTGACATATATGAAACACTGCAGCAAGGACAATATATACATTATTTTCAAATGTACATGAAACATTACCAAAATTAACCATATGCAGGGCCATAAAATAAATTTCAGTGAATTCCAAAGAATATGATTTATTCGTTATAATGTCTCTTGACCACAGTAGAATTAAGGTAGAAAATACTCTAAACACAGTAGAATTAAACTAGAAACCTTTGAATTATCCAAATGTTGGTAAATTAGGCAATATATTTCTAAGTAAGCCCTGAGGCAAATAATAAACTCAAAATCAGAATATATTTTGAACTGAGTGGTAATGAAAATGTAACCTATTAAAACTTGTTGGATGCAGCTGTAGTTGAGATATTATTAGATCCTTAAATGCATATTTAGAAATAAAGGCTGGAAAGAATGATCTAGAGTGCCAATTTCAAGAATATAAAAAGACGACAATATAAACCTAAGGAAAATAGAAGACAATGTTAGAATAAACAAATGACATAGAAAACAAATGCAAAATAGAGAAAATCAAGAGTTGGCTCTTTGAAAACCTTTAGTAATATAAACAAGAAAAGCAGACAAATCACCAAAATCTGAAATGAAAAGGAGATCATTACAGATCCAACAGACATTAAAAAGATTATAAGATATTGTAAGTAAATTGATGTCAACAAATTTGAAACTTTAAATAAAATGGTCAGTCTTTGAAAAACCTAACTTAGCAAACCGACAAAAGAGAAAATAAAAAATCTGAATTGTCCTATTCCTAACAAAAAAAAAAAGAATTTTCTAACAGGAAACAACTATTGTGGTTTTTTTTTTAAGATTATTTATTTATTTGACAGAGAGAGAGCACAAGAAGGTAGAGTAGCAAATAGAGGGAGAGGGAGAAACAGGCTTCCCGCTGAGCAAGGAGCCCGATGTGGGGCTCAAACCCAGGACCCTGGGATCATGACCTGAGCTGAAGGCAACCAACTGAGCCACTCAAGCACCCTATTGTGTTTTGACGTAATAGAAAAACAAATTTTTAAAGGAATTAATTTTCTAGTTACAAGCCTTCCCCTAAGGAAATCTCCAGGCCCACATGATATCATTGGTGAATTTTCCAATCTTTTAAGGAAGGAATTATACCATTCTTGCACAAACTCTCCCGGATATATTTTTTAAAAAGATGGTAGCATAGTCTTGAGGTTAAAAACTGACAAGAAGATTGTAAGACAGGAAAGTTCAGGCCAATCACTCTCATGAACTTAATGTAAAATATCCTACAGTATTAGAAAATTAAAGCTAGCAATATACTGAGAGGATAATATATCATTATCAAGTTGGATTTATTCCAGGATGGTAAAGGTGATTTAATAGTGAAAATCAATCAATAAAATTAATTACATTTATAGAATAAAGGAGAAAAATCATAAGTTCATAAAGAAAGAAGCATTTGACAATTCTACATCCATTCGAGATTAAATATATATTGATAAATATAAAAGAATTTCCTTAATCTCATACAGTTTTTACCAAAAAGAACCCCCAAAAAACAAACAAAACCCCCCAAAACCACCTCCTACAATATTTACATTTTACCCTGAGATTTGCATGAGACAAGGGTGTCTGATCTTCCTACTTCTAGTCAACATTTCCATGTCAGAAACACAGGGCTAGAAGAAAAAGTAGGTAGCAAAATCTCTAGAATCATGAGTGACATAATCATTTTCTATCTCTACTTTATGCCACCCAACATCATTTCATACATCTATTACAGCCCCTGAAACATGTGATGGTACTAATATTTATTTGCAAGTCAGCTTCTTTTAAGTGATCTGTAAATTCTTTGAGTATAGGGATCTCTTTGACTCTTTGCTATAATCCCCAGAACCTTGTACAGTGCCTCACACATAGAAGACCCTAGCTGAATATTTTGTTAAATTGTAATCTTTCCCCAAAGCTCCTTGTCCAAGTTACTACTGGTGTGGAAAACCTATTTCAAAACTTAGAGGATGAAAATGTTAACCATTTTGTTATATGTCGTGAATTCTGTGGGCAAAGAATTTCAGTAGGGTTTAGTCAGGTGACTGTTCTGTCCTGCAACTGTGGTACTCAGCTGGCAGATGGGCTAATGTGGAGAGTCTGAAACTGTTTCATTAACATATCCGTGTCTTGTGGAGATGGCTGGAAGATTTGGTGTGTCTATGACTGTCAACTGGATATCCACATGTGGCATCCCAACATAGGGATCCTGAGGTGATTGGGATGGCTGGCTGCCCCTAGAAAGACCCAAGAAAGCCAGGGGGAAGATACAGCACATTTTCTAACTCAGCCTCAGAAATCACACAGTAGCACTTCTGCTGCATTCGTTGGTTATCAGTGACTCCACGAACAGCTTCAGATTCAAAGTGAGAGAAATTAGCCTCTTCCTCTTGATGGGGGGCATGGCAAGGTCACTTGGTAAAATAGCATGTGGGGTGGGAGCTATTGTTAGGGCCATCTTCAGAAGTCTGCTACCCTCATCTTGTCTCAAGTGGTTTCCCCAACAACTGACCAAGGTTTATGACATCCCATCATTAAAATGTATTTAAATAAAATAATAATGTGTGTTAATAATATAGGAAGTACTGGGAATTAACTAAGCCATACCCTTAAAAAGCAGATAAGCTTTCCCTCTAAGAATTAGACCATAAAATCAGCACATCTTCATCACTGTCCCAACTGTATTAGGAATTTGACCTAGTGCCAATGAAGTGGAAGTCTGTGAAAGCCTAATTCCTTTCTTTGCTCTTTTCAAAATCAGTCTCCTTTTGTCTAGCTGGGAACCTGGGAATTTTGGTTTTGACTCAAAATTGTGGAGGCTGAACTCATAACAGGGATTTCCCCAACTGTAAAAAAAAAAAAAAAAAAAAGTTCAAACTGACAGACAACCAAAATTATGAGTGCAGATGTTCATTGCATAGAATTAGGATCTTAATCATTTTTCTGCCACATATTTTAAAAATACTTTTCCTAGTTTGCCTCTTCCCTTTTTACTGCATTCATTTGGTTTTTTTACCTGAAGAAATTTATATCTTTCTCCACTCCTATTTATTTACTATTTCTTTGTGGTTTCTTACTGGGGAAATTTAGATTATGTTTGAATTCCTAAATGTCTCTACAGAGAGAAAGCACCTCATCATGCCCATGGGAGCAATCTGACCCATACTCCTCAGTGTTTTCTTTCCAGTGGCTAGTACCATACTGATATGCCGTTGCTGTTGTTCAGTGTGTGGAAACAAATCACAAACTTACAATCTTTGTTTTGTCTTTCATTAAAATTAATGGAAATATAGACCATAAGGCACAGGGGTATATTTAATCCAAAGGCCTGAGAGGAAATAATCTTGTTGACATAAGTTCTTTGACAACTCAGAGCACTAGGCTAGTCATTTCTTTCCTCATGAGATAAGAAAGGGAAGCTGGAAAACATTTACATCTCTGTGCTCTTGATATTCAAGGTTTTAAAAAATTCTTCTGGGACTATACAATTAAACTTCCTGTTTAATCTCATGCAGGAATGTAACCTCCAACTGTAAAACAAGGGATGACCACTAAAGCTTATAAATATCTTATTGTTCATTTAACCTCTAGCATGTTCGTTGTAGGAAAGAGAATATATTCTCTTAAATTGCAAGTCAACTGTCCAGTCTTGCGTTAAACGAACCCATCCTTGTATAAATCAGGTAAGCCCTCCTGTTCATCAGAAGAGACCTTAGACTCTTGGGATACATCTTCTCCTATTTTTTTTTTTTTTAACAATTGAGACAGTTATATACCTCTCAGTCAAAAAACTGATGCTTGGATTTGTATTTCAGCCTTCCATGAGTTTGATGGATATAAATAAATTCCTAAGAGACTGAAAATGTCACCCTAGTACTTGGCAGCTGAACAGTCAGGACCTTCTTGTGTCGAAAATTTAGTCAAAAATTTTATATGTAAGTCAACTATTCCTTCACCTACATAAAAATTTAGGTATCTGTAAACAAAGGCTAAGAAAGAAATATAATAATGATATTAATAGCTACCATTAATTGAGAACATACTTTATGCCAAGCATCACACAAAGACCTTTAAACATATTTTCTCAGTTCGAAACAACATGAAGCAGGAATTGTCACTTTATATGTAAAGAAATGAGGCTTGGAAAGGTTGTGGAATTGGCCGATGTTCATGGAGCCAGAAAGCGGCAGAGCTGAGTTTCAAACCTGTGCCAGTCCAAAAACTATCATCTCAAACAAGAACTAGTTCTGACAGGAAATAACAGGTTAGAGTGAAGGATCTGTACGAAATTTTTTGCTCTTAAGAAAGACTTTGAAATTTTTAGGTGGGGAGGGGCAAAGGGAGAGGGAGAGAATTTTTTTTTTTTAAGATTTTATTTATTGGACAGAGAGAGACACAGAGGGAACAGAAGCAGCGGGAGAAGGAGAGGGAGAAGCAGGCTTCCCACTGAGCAGGGAGACCAACGTGGGGCTCGATCCCAGGACCCTGGGATCATGACCTGAGCCGAAGGCAGACGCTTAACGACTGAGCCACACAGGAGCCCCAAGAGGGGGAGAATCTTAAGCAGGCTCTACACCCAGCATGGAGCCCCACACAGGGTTCGATCTCAACAACCCTGAGATCATGACCTGAGCTGAAATCAAGAGTCAGATGCTTAACCATTTGACTGAGTCACCCAGATGCCCCTAAAAATTTTTTTAAAACATCGTTTCAAGTTTTAAATTCAGAAGGAAAGAAATATATTCTCCTAGGCTCCTGGTAAAACTGTAAATGCAGGAACTGTAATAGACAATTCAGGTATTTAGGTAACTGTCAGCATCAGAAGCCAGGGTGGGGCCTCAAAGGGTCTGGAGCCCAGTGAGGTCACCACTGAAACAGGTGAAGAAAGAGGCCCAAAGCCGGGGACCATGCTTGCGATAGCTGCTTCTTCCAGAGGACTTCTGCAAGCATGACAGACAGATGGGGAAGGAGAAATTAGATAGCCCAGAAATCAAACTGCAGCCTTCAGGAGTGTGACGCAGTGAGTCTTGCTTCTCTCCAGGCCACCCCCATTCCCCAGGGCATGACACGCTGCTGAGGCGGGGGTGGCCACAGCTCAGCAGCATCAGCCCAGCTGAGGCCCCAATGCTCAAGAGTGAGAAGAGGACTTGAGGTCTGTCCACAACTGCAGCTGGGGTCTCTGGCCTGAGGAGAGTTTTTCTTTCATTCTTCCAGGGATTAAATATTTTACCTGATGAAAGATTTCAAAACAGTGGCTCAGTCGTTGAGCGTCTGCCTTCAGCTTGGGTCATGGTCCCAGGCTCCTGGGATCGAGCCCCGCATCGGGCTCCCTGCTCGGCAGGAAGCCTGCTTCTCCCTCTCCCACTCCCCCTGCTTGTGTTCCCTCTCTCACGGTGTCTCTCTCTGTCAAAAAAAAAAAAAAAAAAACTTAAAAAAAAACCCATACAGCAAAGTGACATAATGTTACAGTGAACCCCCACACACCCACCACCTAGATTCTATCCTCTACACGTTGCTGTACTTGCTCATTACCTATCTATTCATCCTTCTATTCACCCCTGGTTGAACCTTGGTTCTAGAAGTTCAGGATGGAGCAGAAGAGGGGCATCCTCAGGGATGAAGCAGCCTCTAGGGGGACCATCTTGTGATGTAATCTGCCTGATTACTTGCTTGTCTTGGGGTCCTATCCCCTCCCCAGGTGTCCAGCTCGAGCTACTTACTGTGTGTCTTCCTTCTCTCATCATGAGCACTAGTTCTCAGCATCTTCATTCATAAGATGTTGGCTCCACAAAAATCTTAAGTAGGGAAAGGGATTTTATTTTATTTTTTTTTAAGATTTTATTTATTTATTTGACAGAGAGACAGCGAGGGAGGGAACACAAGCAGGGGGAGTGGGAGAGGGAGAAGCAGCCTCCCCGCCGAGCAGGGAGCCCAATGCGGGGCTCCATCCCAGGACCCTGGGATCATGACCTGAGCCGAAGGCAGATGCTCAACGACTGAGCCACCCAGGTGCCCAAGGGGAAAGGGATTTTAAAGGCTAATGAGGTCCAACTCTTACAAAGTAAATAAACCTCTCAGTTAGGCATTTGCATCCTCTGAGGGATAAGTTCTGTATAATAATAATGGCTTTCATTTGCATGATGGCTTGTAGTTACAAAAAGGCTTTCTTGTACAACCTGGTCATAGAGAAAAGTGATGACATCTATGAACCACACTGGGCTATAAACCAAGACAAGAAGTCCATGAGTTTGGGCACCCCCTGCTTGCTGCCCCTGGTTTGAGGGAGCTGGTACCTCAGCATACCATAACCTGTTCCGGGAATGGTTGGAAAGTTCCCTTGCCCTAGGAATTAATGACACAAACCACTTCCTAATCAAGGAAGTTGCCCAACATCCCTCCAGCACAATTTTCAGTCCAGAAAAATGAGTTTATTGGTATTATCTACTTCATTTTTAAAAAAGGTATATCCATTTATTTTTTAGAGAGTGCACATGCGTGAGCGTGGGGGAAGGGACAGAGACAGAGGGAGACAGACTCCTTGCTGAGTGGGAGCCCAATGCCAGGTTTGATCCCATGACCCTGAGATCATGACCTGAGCCAAAATCAAGACTCAGACACTCAACCGACTGAGCCACCCAGGCGCCCCGATATTATCTACCTCAAAGAATTATTGTGAAAAACAAAATCAGATAATTCACTGAGCCCTTTGCTATTTGATTTATTTCCCTTGTGTTATTTAATCCTCTCACTAACCTGCCTGTGGTAGGTACTGTTATTTTCCCATTGTAAAGATGAGACAACTGAGGAGCAAAACTATTAAAAATAACTTTCCTAAGGTGACACAGTAAAGTAGGGTCAGTGCCAGTGGTGTGGTCTGGCGTGGTGTTGGGGTTGGGGCTGGGGTCTGGAGCCAACAGCCAAGAAAGAATTCTTGAGACATCCTTGGTGCAAAATGGTGGTTTTGTTAAAGCGCAGGGACAGGACCCGTGGGCAGAAAGAGCTGCTGCCTCGTGAAGGGCAGCTGATTAACCCCACGGGGGGTTCCCTGCTCAGTAGGGAGTCTGTTTCTACCTTTCCTTCTCCCTCTGCCCCTCCCTCCCATATTCTCTCTCAAATAAATAAATAAAATTTAAAAAAATAATAAAAAATGAAGTCGTTTTTCCCTCTAGGGGAGCATTAACATTAAGACATTTGGGAGTTTCCTGGAGGAACTTTATACTCTGCATGCTTCAAGTATTTGTCAATGGGCTACGGGTTGTAAGGACATCTAATTTTACCTACATTTCCTTCTGCCCTTGTTTCCCACATCGGGTCCAGACTGGTCTAGCTGCAGTGCTTACCCTTTTAACCTCCATGCCAGTGGTTTTCACTCAGGGGTGATTTTGCCTCCGTCCCCAGGAATATCTGGCAATATCTAGAGATATTTCTGGTTGTTACAACTGAGGGGGGAATGCTACCAGCGTCTAGTGGGTAGAGACTAGGGATGCTTCTAAATATTCTATAATGCAGGGGCGCCTGGGTGGCTGTGGGTTGAGCACCCGACTCCTGGTGTCAGCTCGGGTCGTGATCTCATGGATCCCGTGGGGCTCCCCACTCAGCAGGGAATCCACTTGAAGGTTCTCTCCCTCTCCCCATCCCCCTACTCATGCTTGTCTGCTCTCTCTCTCTTTTAAATAAATAAATAAACAAATAAATCATCTACAATGCACATGATAGCCCTTTAAGACAGAGTATTATCCAGCCCAAATGTCAACAGTGCCCAGTTGAGAAAACATGCCCTCTATTTAATGCCTCCAACTAGAGGAAAAACAAAACTCTAAAGGTGAAGCATTGATTGTTGTTTTAGGATAAGCCACCGGGGAGTGGGGCAGGTTCCCGTGAGGATGAACATTCCAGTGGGGACGCCAGTGGCAGGCACACCCATTGGACACCCTCCCTCTGAATCAGGCACTGTCCCTGTTGCCTGCGAAGCCACAAGTCTCATTTGGCAAGAGTCTGATGGATCCACAGGCGCATTCAGCTTTTCTACAGTGCCCTTTGTGCCAAAGATCCTAAGCGCCCTTGACGAATTGTTTGAAGCACGGCGCCCTCTCAGCCACAGTCTTGCCAGAGGCTCTGGGCGCTAGATAATTAAAGACAAACCAAGAATCCCGTAAAGGAGGAATGAGACTAGCCAGTCAAGGAGCCAAGAGGAAGTTGTGTCGCCGCTTTCTTTCCGTGTGATTTCCCCAGCAGCTGCTCTTCGCAAAGCCTCAGCGGGAAGGTGGCGGCTGAGCAGAGCACGTTGGCCTCTGGGCCCGGGGGCGGCCGCCGGGGCCCAGCCCTGAGTCGGCCAAGGCTTTTGTTCAGTTCTTGACGTCTGGGGAGGGAAGCCGGCCGTGCTGGCGGGGCTGACAGGGCTGCCGAAATCCAAATGGAGCAGCGAAAGCTCCCGCAAGGGAGAAGGGGGGGGGGCCTCGGAAGGTTGGCCCGTGTTTGTCGCCTGGAAAACCTGTCTGGGCCAGGTGATGCCGTGAACAGCAGTTTACAGAGCGCCTCGGAGGAGGAGGAGGGCGTTATATTCTGGCGTGTGGATGGCAGACAGGTGATGGATGCTCAAAAAAGTGACTGCTGGTGACCTCTGAGAGACGGGGTTTTGAATCATTCCTCTTTTCTCTAGGCCTTCTGGATTTCCTTACTAATAAGTAATTGTCGGTGGTGTTCAGAGCCCAAAACAGCCCGTACATTTGTGTGGGCAGGAAGGCAAGGGTGTGCGGAGCCACTGAAGCCCGGCGTCAGCCTTTCCGACACTGCCTGAGTTTTAATTGCCATTCAGGGGCTCTGTGCCTGGGGCCTTCGCCAGAGAGAGAGCTCATTAACGTGCCCCAGGAACGGGCTGGCCCACTAGGGCAGGTGAGGGGAAGAAACACTGTTTACCAAGACAAGAAAGGCCCTGGCTCCTGCCTCAACCTTCGCAGCACAGGGCCTTAGGACGCCTGCTGCCTCCTCACAGCGGCTCTCCCGCGGAAGCCACTGTTCCCTGAGGTGGCTGGTACAACTTCGCTTCTTAACCCCAAGTGCCTCCTCCCAGAAACAAGGTCCTGACAGAAACACATCTAGACCCCAATCCAGCCTCACAGAATCATGAATTGCAGGGTGGAAGGGACCCTCATCACCCCGTCCAACTCCTGCCCCTCCTGACGTTTGAATTTTCTCTGTCATGTGGTGGGTTGTTCTGGGCTTGTGCCACCCAAGTGTCAGCCCCACTGTGGGGTTCACACTGCCTTGTTTTCAGACCATGCTGATGTCGGGAAGTTCTTCATTCTTCTGAGCTCCGACTGGTCTCCCTTGAGCCTCCACACCTTGGTACAGACAGAACAATTCCACTCCCCCTTCCTCTTCTCTGTTTTTAAGTTGCTCTGAGGGTTTCCATCACCTTCCAGTAAGTTTAAACTTTTTTTTCCCGGTTGTAGGAAATCCCTCAGACCTCGGGTTTTAAGTACCATGGGTCGATGGGCTCTAATGGAGGCAGGAAATGGTGGCAATGCAGGAGCCTCGCAGACCAAAAGAGCAGGAGTACAGGGAGCTCCTGGGACTGAGAACAAAGGGCATCTCAGGGACCCGCCAGCCATCTCCTCTGCTCTTGCTTGCATCTAGAATTTCTTTTCCTCAGTCTCTCAAGGACACATGGGATGCAGAAGTTGCCCCCACCCCCACCCCAAGCTCCTGAGCTTGCTTCTTCCAGTTAGAATAGTCAAGTCCAGACCCATCTGCATCTCTCAGTCCCACTTACAAACTCTGGCAAGATTATTATTGGCCCAGACTGGATCCAGTTCAACTGGAGTCAGGGGCAAGGGGTAAAATGCATTCATACACAGCTCCTGACAGTGTCTGGTGGGAAGAAGCACTTGAAAAGGTTATGTGACCTGTACAGATATACAGATAGCCCCCCACTTTGTCACACAAGATTTGTTATGATCTGGGTCCTGTTATGTGCCTACTTTGTCACACAAGATTTGTTATGATCTGGGTCCTGCAGACCTCTCTTACATCATCCCTTAGCTCCTTTCCTCTTGTGGCCTCTCCATCTCTCACTCCTTCCTCCACCACTTCCTTTTCTTCTAGAAAGTTAGTGAAGTATAGTGGTTAGGTCACAAGTTCTACAGCCAGATGGGCTGGTCGCAAACCCAGTCTTGTCGTTGGTGGCTGTGTGTCCTTGGGCACATTACTTCCCTTCTCTGTATCTCCTATTTATCTTTTATAAATGAGTACAATAAAAATGTCTATCCCATAGATTGCTATGATAATTAAACGAGTTAATAAAAGGAAAGCTCTTAGAACAGTACCTGGAGTATAACAGTCACATGAGCAGTGTTACATATGATGTATGATGATGATTCCCCATACCATCCCACAACTACCAGAATACTGGCTGTATCTAGTCAGAACCAATAGGGGACATACAGATATAGATAGATATTTTTTAAATTTATATTTATAAAGAGATTTATTGTCAGGAATTGGCTCACACAGTTATGAAGGCTGAGAATTCCAAAGTCTACAGTTGGCAATCTTGAGACTCAGGGGAACCGGTAGTGAAGTTCTAGTCCCAATCTGAAGGAAGACCCAAGAACTAGAGAGCCGAGGGCAGGAGAAGACCAGTGTCTGAGCTCAAGCAATCAGACAGAATCCCTCTTACCCAATTTTTTTTTTTTTTTCTGTATAGGTCTTCAGTAGATTGGATGAAGCCCACCCACATATGGAAGGCAAACAACTTTACTCAGTATACCAATCATACCAAATTAAATGTGACTCTCATCAGATATACTGTCACAGACACATCCAGTGTGATATTTGACAGAATATCTGGGCATTCTGTGGCCCAGTCAAGTTGACACATAAAATTATCCATCACACTGGACAACAAGCAGTCCCCTAAGCATGCATGAAATAATCCCACAAAACAATGCTTACTTTACATTATAGATTTTCAGAATGGCCACATATTTTGCAGTTCCCATTGATGTAGTTTTTGAATATATGTGAGGTTCTGTGGGGTCCAGAGCCAACGGCCAAGAAAGAATTCTTGAGACGTCTTAGGTGCAAAATGGTGGTTTTATGAAAGTGTGGGGAACAGGACCCGTGGGCAGGAGGAGCTGCTGCAGCCTCCTGCTGCCCCAGGATTCTGAGGAACAAGTGATTATATACTTTGGGGTTGGGGGAAATAAAGATAAGGGAGGTTCCAAAAGTATTTTCATATGCTAAAGAATACTCACGGGATACAGGAGGCCTTGCTATTGTCAAACTAAGGTTGCTTTTCCCTCTCTCAAGGCATTGACATTAAGACAGGAGCTTCGTGGAAGAACATTATACTCGGCCTGCCTCAAGTATTTGTCAATAGGCTGCAGGTTGTAAGGACGTTTAATTTTATCTACATTTCCCTCTGCCTTTGCTTCCCACATCACCATCATCAATTTCATTTGTCCACTGGTTGAATCTGGGTTTGGCCCCATGACATCTGAAGTATGTGTGGGTTTGGCCCCATGACCGGGCTTTGGTCCCTTGGCAATTAACAAATGAAATGCAAACGGGTAACAGAAAAGGCCTTGCTCTCTGTCACTGATTTTGGAACCCAGTCTTCATGTGAGGAAGCCTGGGCTCGCGTGCTGGCTGCTGGAGATAAAGGGCCCAGGTGTCCTGCTCCAGCTCATCCTCAGATATGTGGCTGGGCCCTCCACGCTGCTCCAGCTCTAGTCCAGCTAGGCCTGGTCAGAAAACCCCTTCAGCCAAACCACAGCAACTTAAGAAATAAAAAGAAAAAAGAAAAAAAAAAAAAGGCTTTTTCTTCTTAAGCCAGTAAGTTTTCTGGGTGGTGTGTTGTGCAATATTAGTTAACTGATGCCTAAATTGGTACCAGAAGTGGCATAGCTGTAACCAAAACTTAGAAGAATGAAGTTAGGCATTGGCCATAGGACTGGCTGAGAAGATGCTGGAAAAGCAGTGAGGAAACTGTTAGCAAAGACTGGGTAAATGATAACGACAACCATAGTGGAGACTCAGATGGCAGGCTGGAAGAATGACGGCCCATGTTATGAGTAGCAAAACGACTGACCAAGCATTGTCTAGAGTAAGTGGAAAGATGGAAAACAGCTAGCAAATGTCTGGACCTGGCTAAAATTTCCCAACATGTGTTGGAAAAGTACATCGGGTGCTCTCAGCTGCTGCAGAGAGATGAGCCGAAGAAAGAACTGTTGTGTTTGCAGGCAGGATTTAGAAGAAATGTAGAGGACCCGGGGCTTGCTAGATTGGAAAATGACACTATTTCACATTTTGATCTCTTCAAAGGGCCCAAGGATCTAAAAGTGAGAAATAGCTCAAATCAAAGATCTGGCTGTAAGACCTTTTGTTAAGACTTTTGAAATGTTTAAGGTGATACTGGTGTGAAATAGTAGAACACATACATATATTGGCGTCTGCCCCTCATTCCTGGCACAGAGCTCCTAAAACCCTTGTGAGATTTCCTAAGTGATAAGAGCACTAGAAGCATCTTTTGTTCTAATATTTGGTCTTTGACCCCAGTTCCTGACACAGAGTTCCTAAATCCCTTGGAATTTCCTGGGTGATAGTAGGGTCTTTTGTTCTAATGAGGTGACTCTTGGTGGGTTCCTGGATGTGGGCTGGTCACCAAAAAGACCAAGCCAGGATTAGAAGCTTAGAATTTGTCAGCCCTACCTCTTATCATCCAGAGAAGGGAGAGGGGCTAGAGATGAAGTTAATGTCCCATCATGCCTACATAATGAAGTCTCCATAAAAATTCCCAAAGCATGGGGTTCAGAGAGCTTCCAGGGGTGTAAGCACATCCACATACTGAGAGGTCAAAGTACCCCAATTCCACGGAGACAAAAGCTCCTGCACACGGGACCCTCTCAGACCTGGCCCTATGCAACATCTGGCTGTTCATCTGTGTCCTTTAACACATACTTTAATAAACTGGTAACCATAAGGAGGTGTTTCCCTGAGTTCTGTAAGCTGGTGGAGCAAGTACTTGAATCCAAGGGGAGGAGGTCATGAGAACCTCCGATTTGTAGCCAAGTCAGAACTTGTGGGTAACCTGGGGACCTCCTACTTGTGATTGGCATCTGAAGTACATGTGTTGGGGACTGGAGGCTTAGTCTTGTGGGACTGAGCCCTTAACCTGTGGGATCTGATGTTGTCTCCAGGTAGATGGTGTCAGAAACTGACTTAAATTGTAGGACACCCAGATGGTGTCACAGAACTGCTGTGGGAAACCCCCGTGAGTCTGGGGTCAGAAGTGTTGGAGTGTGTCATCATGTGAGAGGAAAGGAGAAACCCATGAGAAAGATTGAGGTTTTCTTTAAACCCAGTAAACCCGCCCAGCTAGACAAAAAGAACTTTTATTGGATCCGCAGGTTGCAGTCCCACAGAAATCTAAATCTGTGAGTATGTCTGGAAAGAAAGGCCTGTCTGGAAAAGAAGGATGGGTGTAGCTTTTGTCTAATGGAATGGACAATAATACAATGCAAAGACTTTAAGGGAGTTGGATGAGCATGAGCTAAAACAGACTGAGATAATTCAAAATGAAAAGAAGTCTCTTTGCTCTTGAGTGTTTAGGAGTAGGAAGCAGGCTGAGAAAGCTACCCAGCTGAAAATGTGGCTATTTCTTAAAAGAACATCTCAGAGGGTTCTGTTATAAACACAGGGTCAGCCTCTGAAAGTGAGGGTCTCCTTAAGTTGTGCACCCCAGGTTCCTCACACTGGTCCTGGCCCTGGGTTCTAGTATCATCGCTTGCCACTATTGATGGTGTGTCCCTAGGCAGGTGACTGAGTACCTGGGTCTTGTCCTTGGTAAAATGAGGAACTTGGGCTAGAGAATCTTAAAGTTCTCTGAGAAATGTTTTAAATGGGGTCCTTTTCTCCACAGTCTGACTCAAGAGCTCTGATGGTGGAAAAGTAGACATACACAAAGGAGAATAAAGCATGTGGTCCCAAAGCAGGAGGACATGGCAAAACAGTCTTTTCTAAGCAAGAGTGGAGAGATGTTAGCTGTACATAGAAAACAAATCATGTCTCTGATAAGAGAGTTGGGATCACATCAAGCAAAATGTCCCGAGTCTTGACATACAGGTATCTGAAGTCATGGACCAGGCATCGGAATACTATGATGTGAATCCCCTTTTGGAAGCAGGGCCTGGTTCAGACAGGAATCCACAGGGCAAAAGTGAAGGACCAGGCTTGGATGTGATGCCCTTCACTTCTGCTGCCTCATGTTGGTCAGAACTCAGTCATGTGGTCACACAGAAGTGCAAGGAGGACTAAGAAAGGTGATCTAGCTGAATGCCTAGGAGGAAGGGGACATGGGGAGGGGTGGTGGAAAAAGACAATTGGAGGAAGTTCTGAATGACAATGGAGTTCAGCATATTTGAAAGTTATTGTGATTCTTATTGTGTCTTTAGTATTAGGGTTTTTTTTCAAAATAATATGGTCCCGGGCTCCTGGGTGGCTCAGTCCGTTAAGCATCTACCTGCCTTGGGCTCAGGTCATGATCCCAGGGTCCTGGGATTGAGTTCCGCATCAGGCTCCCTGCTCAGCAGGGAGTCTGCTTCTCCCTCTTCCTCTACCCCGCCCCCCTGCTCATGCTCTCTCTCTTTCAAATAAATAATTAAAATCTTAAAAAAAATATGGTCCCTAGAACCCAGATATATACAGCAGAATGCTCTCTTTGAAGTGTAGGCTTTGGAACAAGGCAAAATCCTGGTTCATATCCAGCTTCAGCTACTTGGTGTCCAACCCAGGCTTAGGAGACCCCAAGCCCCATGATTAAGAGCTTGCACTTTGCAGACAACCAGATCTAGTGTATGTGCCAGTTCTGCCATTTATTAACTATGGGACATTACTTTTCTGAGCCTCAGTAGTACTATCTATAAAAAGGAAATATTACCTATCTCATAGGATTTGGGGAGAATTAAATGAATAGTATTATGTATTTTTACTTCCTGCCACACCCATTGTAGGATAATCAATCAATGATAGTGTGTTTATCATTGCTCTTCTCCAGGGAATGACCCCCCAGGGATGAAAGCAGAAAGCCTTGGTCGGGTTTTATACAAACACTAACACTAGCAAGTCAACCAAGAGCATGGCCTCTGCCAGTAAAAGAAATAAAAGGCATTCCTGCCATTTCAACTACAGAGGGCTGCTCATGCAGGTGCCTGAGGCAGCCAGTAACTGGAGTTCTCCGGGAAACTTCAGCCAGATCCCCAGACCCTCTCCCAGGTGGCCTCCAGAGCAGAGCCGGGTGCTTCTCATTAAAGACACAGCCAGGAGGCACTTTACAAGCCTCCCTCTTTTCACTGTGAACTTCCTCCTTCCTCTCTACTCTCCCTGCTTCCAAATGAAATGCATTTTCGACAGATAAAATGAGATCCTATGTGTTGTGGTATTTTAAAAGTGCAGCATCTTATTTGCCATATCACAATTCAAAGCTAAAATTGGAAAGGAGATGGAAATAATTAGCAAGAAGCACTGGGATGTGGGAGTTTTTGAAAACACAATGATATTAATATTCTCGGACTGGTTAATATTCCGACCAGAAAGATCCTTAGCAACCATCCAGTTGGGTGCTGATATTTCAAGCCAGAGTAATTAAATATGAATCCTGATTCCACCACTTAATAGCCATGTGACCTTGGGCTCGCCTCATTTTCTTCAATTGTAAGATGGAGCAAATAATAATACTGCTCAAAGTTGTGAGGGTCAGATGAGATCACATGTGGGAAAACTGTGATGTAAGCTGTAAAGATCTATGTTGGTTTTATTATGTGTCATCTCGGTTACACAAATACTGTGAATCCTTAAGACCCTCTGTTGGTCAAGGGGATGCAAAGAAGGATGACGAACTCACAGTCTGGTGTGGGAGAGATGTAACTCCTTTGATCCAATGCCAGGAAAGGATGAGTACCAGAATGGCTTTCTCATCTGCCCTTACCATGCCCCTGCCTGAGGAGAGGAACTGGCCTCCACTGTAGAATCATTACTCATAGCTGGTAAGACCAAGGAACATCCCTTGACCACAGCTGGACCAGTCAGATTTCCTTCCCAAGATTTTGGAATTAGGCACAAATTGGGTTACTAGACGGTGGGGGCTGTGCCTGCCCGGGAAACTCGGAAGTCAAGGCAGGCATTTGGGTGGGGGCTGAACATTTTGGGGTTTTGTATGCTGAAATGCAAGCAGAGAACTTGTTTGCCAAGAGAAATAAGAGAAGGGAGCAGATATGTAGCAAGAAAAAAGACAAACGTGTCAGAGAGAGAGGGGGAGAGAGAGAATCCCCCTTTGGTCTTTACTGTCATGAGGCCTAAATACCTTCATACTCTTGGGTCAAATGAGACATTCCTAGAGCCTTATATTCCTCTCTGGAATGGATGTTGATTGGGTTTCTCTTCAAATCTACAATCCAAAGTAAAACAAGATAACTACAAAATGTCCTGGGCACGAGAACAGAGCACTGCATTCTTCCAGGACTAGTGGATCCTCTCGAGAGGAGCTAGCTTTATGGAGTCTAATTCCCTTGTTTCATAGAACTGGAGACCAAACTCCAGATTGAGGTGAAAGGATGTCCTCAGGCTGACACAGCTGCTACGTGCAGAGCCAGGACTTCACTCTAAGTCTGAACTCCTAATTCCAGAGAAAGATCTGATAGTCAACCCTGAGGATAAATGCAAACAAGAAGCCCCCCTTCTCCTATCAGCTTATCAAGTCTCAATTTAAGCCTAATGGAAGCCCCCCCTTATCTCTGTGCTATTCCAGTATGTCCTTTCTTTTCTTCTGATTTGGCCACTTAGCACATACTTCTTTTATGTTTCACTCCTTTCCCTGACCTGCCCATTAGGAAACCACCAAGTCTGGAGCTTCTACTCAGCTGGGAAGCAGAGTTCTAGAGTGGAAAGGGCAGAGGACAGTGGAGGTTTATCTGGCGTCAAATCTTGACTCTGCCTTTTATTAATAGCATGACCTCGGGACTAATGCTAGTTAATGACGATGATAATTATTTACTGAGCATTCACTTTGTGCCCAGTACTGCCCTGTGTGCTTTATGGTACCTACTTAATATTGACAACAATGCCAGGAATAGGGGTGGTTATTCTGCGTTTACAGAGGAAACTGAAGTTGGCAGAAGTGACAAAGATAACTCAAGTGCATGGTTAACAAGAGGCAGAGCTGTAGTTAATTTCTATCCAGGATGAGGAGTTACAGCCTGGTTGTGCAGGGGTGCTTGCAAACTCGATCTAAGTCAAACTTTGCAGAACAATACTTTAAGTTAGAATGTGTTACATATGAATAAAAATAGCAAAAAAAAATTCTACGAATGCTTTGACTCATTTTTACAGATTGAGAAAAGATCAGATGTCCATATAAAAAACGAAGGGCCCCGAAGTGGTAGCTTTGGGGGTGCTGATGACCAAGGAACATCCCTCTCAGGAGTGTGGCCATGAATTCCCGCTCTCCTCAGGGCAGCACCGCACCTCTCCAACCCTGCCTGAGCTGTGCTGTCCCCAAAGAGGATAGGAACAGAGAAGTCTATGAAGGTCTGAGCATGCCTCCTGCAGAATCAGTAATGGAAAAATCATAAAATCAGTTGAATAGTTCATCTGTGATTAATTTCTGGGTAAAAATATAAAATCCCAAAATAATTAGACTAAGTTAATGGGTACAGCAAAGCCCACAGTCTCTGCTTTCATCTGTTTGTTATAAATGGAGCCACAGAACCCTCAGGGGCTGGAGCTAGGGCAGAAGAAAGGCCTCAGCATTTACATTTTCTGTTTTAATATTTGGCAGGAAAAAAGTATCTCGATCCATGGTCATCTTTTATAGGCTTTATAGACTCTTAGCACTTGTTTGTATTTCTTATCCTCTGGTTATAACAGAACCATTGGAAAAAGAATGTTGACAAGATGGTGGGGTATGCCAACTCTGAGCCCAGCATCCCCCCCTGACCAGAGCCAGCCAGTCACATCCCCCTTCCCTCCTGACCCTGGTCTCCTGCATCTGGACTTTCCCATTGCCTTCTGGACCCTCTCCTGAATTAATGTCTCCCACTCTTCCTTCCCTTCCTCACCCTATGTCCCTTTTTAACTGGGTTTGTCATATGAGGTCACACGTGTTGAGGTATTTTGAAAATAGTAGTATATTATATTAGATACAAACAGCTCCCACTTCGTAAGTGTCTACTGGGTTCCCAGCCTGATGCTGAATATTTTGTATATTTAGCTTCATTTAACCTTTACAACAAGCCTATGACGGAGATTCTATTATCCCCATCCTACAGATGAGAAACTGAGAAGTTGGGAGGTTCATTGATGTCCTCAAGGTCACAGACCAGATACCGACACAGGGTTTTAGAATTCTGAAAGCCATACCCATAATGATTCTGCTGTTATTGCTGTTATGAAAAATAATTGCTGCTAGTTAATGCCATAGAAGTTAAGACTAATAATTCTTTTTCAGACTTCAGCTGTCTATCTCTTGAGTTGTTAGCCCTCCAAAGAACACTGCATAATACTAAGCAAATGCCATTGCCCCTGAAGATGGGCTGTGACCATCTGAAAGCAATGATGCCCATACCAGATAATGGCTTTTGATGCCCAGCACATGTCCCACCCTTTCCAACTCCCCTTTGTACCGCAGAAGTTAAAAACTTAGAAATTACATTTCTTAGAGACCTGGTCAGCGGGAGTTTGGCTAGACTCTGCCAATGAGAGATCTGGAAGACAGAGGAGAAGGAGAGACATTGTTTTCTGGAGAAGCTGTGGAGTTGCCAGGGACCTCTGATGCTGCCAACAGCGGGGATCCTCGTGGCAGCTTCACTGGGATTCCTATACATACAGGTTCCTTGACAGCGAGCAACCGCCTTCCCCATCCTTGCCCCCAGCCCTCCCAATGGTTGTGTAGGCCTCTATCTCCCACTATCACATTTAATTCTAACTGGAAATACCTAGAGTGGCTTCTGTTTTCCTGACAGAACCCTGGCTGATACACCTTCCAAGAATGAAACTTCAATAATAAAATTAAAGTGACAGATAAACTAATAAATACTGATTACCCACTACATTCAAGACATTGTTTTTGATGTTGGAATAACAATGTAAATAAGAAATAATCCTTTCCCTTGAAGAATGTATGCTATTATATGTTGTACATACTCATTGAAAAATGAATATAAATAATAAAAAGAGAGAAATTTAAAATAGACTAGATAGAACAATAGAATGAGTTTGAATTCGCAGGCAAGATGTACCTGGGCTCTGTAATCCCCTTACTATTCAACCAAGGACAACCACTGCAGAGCCTCTTTTTAAGTTTTTTTTAAAGATTTTATTTATTTATTTATTTATTTATTTATTTGAGAGAGAGAGAGAGCGCCTGTTCATGCATGTGCGTGGGCATTAGCCTGGGTGTACTGGGGGAAGCAGAAGGAGAGAAAAATCTTTTCTTTTTTTTTTTTTCAAGATTTTACCCATTTATTTGTCAGAGAGAGAGAGAGAGAGAGAGCACAAGCAGGGGGAGTCGCTGGCAGAGGGAGAAGCAGACTCCCCACCGAGCAAGGAGCCCAATGTGGGACTCAATCCCTTGACTCTGGAATCATGACCTGAGCCGAAGGCAGACGCTTAGCCACCTGAGCCACCAGGCATCCCAAGGAGAGAAAATCTGAAGCAGACTCCGCTCTGAGCCTTGAGCCTTGTGTGGGGCTTGGTCTCACAACTGCGAGATCATGACCTGAGCTGAAACCAAGAGTCAGATGCCCCACTGCAGAACCTCAACACATCTTCCTAACTTTAGTTTCACCCTGTGGAAGCAACATGGATTTTGGATTTGGGTGGACCAAGATGGCTATTGACCTTAGGGTAATGTTTTCCATCTGTAAAATGGGTTTTTAAAGTACCAAAACTAGCACATAAAGCCAGGACTCAAAATTGTTCAGTTTCCTGCCTGAGCCACAAAACATTTAACGAATGTGGCCCAGAGTGGAATTTTTCATCTTTTCTTCATGTCTTCCTCAAACATAAAACATGATGTCTGTGGTAGCTGGGACTCCAAGATGGCCTCCAGTGATTTTCCAGTTTTCTTGCCCTTGTTTAGGCCCTTCCCACACCACATAGGGCTAACCTGTGAAACTAATGGGACACTGCTGAAATGACTGTGTGTGGGACACACTGCAAAGTCCATTCTTTCCCTCTTGGATCACTCACCCTGGGGGAAGCCAGTTACCATGTCATGAGGACACTCAGTGGAGAGCTCTGTGTGGTGAGGAACCTCCTGCCCACAGCCTTGTGGACGGGCCATCACCTAAGTGGTTCTTCTAGGCCTTGTCATACCTTCAGCTGACACCTTGACTGACACCTCATGATGGACCCTGAGCCAGAACCATCTTACTAAGCCACTCCCAAATTTCTGACCCACTGAAATTGTGTGAGATCAATGTTTATCGTTGTTTTAGGCCACTAAGTTTTGAGTTAGTTTATTGAGTTACACAACTTTAGAACACTAATACAGAGCCCTAAAACTCAAGATTCAAAAATTCAAGATTCACTGAAATGCCTCGAATCTCTTGCCCTCTCCTCTCTTGCAACACTCCAACCTCCTAGGACTCTTTTCCCTTTCTACTTTAATGGAAACTTCTCACCAGCCTTCCCTGTTCCATCAGGTTATACCCACATCCCCTTTCTCCTCACCACAGTCCCCCAACCCCCACAACATGTTCTTTTTTTTTTTTTTTAAAGATTTTATTTATTTATTTGACAGAGAGAGACACAGCAAGAGAGGGAACACAAGCAGGGGGAGTGGGAGAGAGAGAAGCAGGCTTCCCATGGAGCAGGGAGCCTGATGCGGGGCTCGATCCCAGGACCCTGGGATCATGACCTGAGCCGAAGGCAGATGCTTAACGACTGAGCCACCCAGGCGCCCCCCCAACATGTTCTTGACATGTCATGTCTTTGCACAGAGAACAGCCCTTCAGGGATTCTACTTCTTCTGTTCTCATTGCTTTTCTCCTGAAAATTCATCTCTGCCATTTTTATCTTTTGTCTTCAGAGATGAGGAGAAGAGGGAGTGGAGAGATGCTAAGTGGAAAAAGAGAAAGGATGTCTGGCTGTAAGCTTATCCCATCATAGAACGTACAGGGCTAATGTTAGGATTAATTAAGGTGATGGATGTGCGATGCCCAGTTGAGTGGATGACAGTTAAACAGTCTTAGTCTCCTTTCTCTTCCATGCCCCACTCCACCTCTCTTCCAGGCACACAGAGCCCGTTGAGGTTCACCTCAGCACTTCACATTTATTTACATTCACGTTTTCTCTTCCGTTTGGTAGGAATACCGTGTCCCTTTTGACTCTTTGGTGACCTCTTATTCAGTCTACTAAATCAGCTCATGCCTTAACAGTTCTGGAAAGCTTTCTGTGTCCTCCCCAGGTCAACAGCACTGTCCACATTCTTCTTGTGTTCCCATCTCAGTATTACTAGCATTTGTCCATTGCTATAATTATGGCTCTCATTTATCACTCCCTGCCCTGCCCTGAAGGCCCTCAAGGGCAGGAAATGTGTTCTCGTGTGTTTAGCCTCTGCCCTGGCACAGAATTTGCCACAGAGGAGAGAAGAAAAGAAGGTGAGAACAAGAAAGGAAAGAAGAAAGGAGGTAGTGAACATTGATTGGTTGCTTCTCACCTTCCATTTGCCACTGCTCTGACTTCCTGTGAGGGAACCACTCTTCCCAGTGCCCAGTCTTGGTACTGGGGTCTGATTGACCCACTGCAAATAGTGGGCCTGATTAGCCCAAAGAAATCACAGAATTCCAATTCCCTGACTACAGCTTGGATCAGAGATGGTGTAAAACCCAATCAGAGACATCTCCTGGGTCTTCAGAGGAAGACAAGCCTCCTTCCTCTATGAGAGGTACCAAAAATACTCTTCTCTTCCTGATTGATGAAAGGAAGGGTGTGGCCCTGGGATCTGCTGGCACCCTCTTGTACATCAAAGGGAAAATCTGTCTGGGAATGAAGCAAACATATAAGAGAGAGGGGCCAGAAATGGGGAGAGGAAAACAAAAAACCCCCAAAATCTACATCCTGATCACATCGTCTGAACCCTGGATCAAGCCACAGCTGAAAGTGAGAAACTCTGGTTTTCAGATCAGAAAATTCTATTATCAAAGTCAATTTCAATTCTGCCAACTGGCAGCATAAAGAGTAATAACTACTAGAAGAAGAAAGGAAAGGAAGAAGTTAAATTTTCTCATCTAAATTGTCAAGATAAATACAATTTGATATTCAAAGGAATATGTTTCATTTATCTAAAAAATATCCAGAATGGTTTTACTCCCCAGTGATGTCAGGTGAGAAAGATGTTTTGCTGTACCTATCTGCCCAACTAGCTGACAGGCTCATTAAAGGCAGAAACTATTTCTTCATTTGTTTAGTCATTCGTTTGACAAATATTGAGCATCTTCCAAAAGTCAGGCACTGTGCTAACACAAGGAGAAGATAAGGTCCTTGTCAGGTGGAGGAAAAAGACACATATGTTCATCCTCTACGGTCTCTAGCACAGAGCCCTGCACACCAAGGGTGGACAGTAAAAATCGATGAATTATTTCATGACTTCTTGAGTGCATCTGCACAGCAGCTGAGAGTTGGTTACCAGGGAGAAGAAGAGAATAGGAAATTGGAGCCTGGAAAGAATGCTAACTTGGTCCAGGTGGAAGGAACTGTAGCGGGAGTTATAGAAGAGAATGCCATTTGAGAGACCAGCTCAAACAGAGAAGACTTGTGTTCAGGGACCAGCCAAGCGACAAGCGGGCCAGTTTCAGGTTTACTGGCAAACTGGGAGGAGCCTGGGAGAAAGCACGTGTGTTCCCTGGGTCCAGAGTGAAGTCCATCATGAGCCAACCAAGGGAGGAGAGAGTCGGGACTATATATCCCCAACCACGCCGATAAGCCAAGTCCAGTGGCGTGTATCTGCACACCCTCCCCACCTCTCCTCAAAGTGGCCTCCTGGCCTCGGGCTGCTAGCAAGCTCTTTCTGCAGAGCCCTCTGTGAAAGCCTCCTGTGCCTGCCCCTGCCTACAGAATAAAGTCCTCAGCTTAGCTTAAGTGCTTTTGCCCATACCAGTCTGCAGTCAATTTCTAGAATCATGTCTTACCTTTAATCCATGTAGAACTTGGATACTTACTCTATTATTTTTTTTTTACAGAGGTCCTTTTTTTTTTTTTAAGAGTGTATTTACTTATTTGAGACAGAGAGAGAGAGAGAATAGGAGCAGCGGGGAGGGACAGAGGGAGAGAGAGAACAGACTCCCCGCTGAGCAGGGAGCCCGATGCGGGACTCAATCCCAGGACCCTGGGATCATGACCTGAACCAGAGGCAGCTGCTTAACCAACTGAGCCACCCAGCTGCCGTGGAGACACTTACATTATTATACTTTGTTTACATTTTTCCCTCGCCCCTGTCTTCTGGGCACAGACTATATTGTATTCATCCCTGCCTCCCCAGCACCTGGCTCAGTTCCTGGCTTCTAAGCTCTTGCAAAGTGATGGGCCAGGCATTGTGGTCAAATGACCAAGCAACTAAGCAAGGCCCACTGTTAGGTACCCGGTTTCCACACTTAACTCACTGTGGAATTTGGGGCAAGTTATCTGACTTCTCTGCACTCAAAAGTTCTCATCCCGACACAGCAATTGTAGTTACAGGTACTTCTGGTCATTAAGAGGGTTCGTGAACTAACATGAGAAAAGCGGAGAGACCAGTACCTCACTCAACGGGCTTAATTTAAAGCTAGGTATTATCACTGCCTGAACTTGGAAATTTCAAGGTTAAACTCTGACAACTTCTCAAATCACAGCCCAGCCTTAAGAGTCGGAGTCTAAGAAATCCATCATCATAGCAGCTAATGATATGCATTTGTATGTAGAGTACTTTGTGGTTAACAAGACACGCTTTATCCTTTCGTGACATCCCCTAGCCCAGCACCAGCAAGTGGGGAGTGTGCTTTGTGAATGCCTGCACAGCAGGATGCAGGAAGCTACTGGCCTGTTCGCTGTGGTGGTGTGCACCAGGTATTAGCTTCCTAGGGCTATTGTAACAGATTACTGCCAACTGGACCACTTAAAACAACAGAAATTTTTCTCACACAATTCTGGGGACAAGACATCCTAAATCAAGCTGTCAACAGGGCCACCACCTCTCCTGAGGCTCTGGAACAGAATCCTCTCTGCCTCTTCCACCTTCTGGTGGCTCTGGGTATTTCTAGCTGGCGGTGGCCTAACTTCAAGCTCTACCTCTGTCTCCACGTGGCCACCTCCCCTGTGTGTCTGTGTCCTCCTCTCTTGACATTGGATTTGGGGTCCATTCAGGTAATCAGGATGATTTTATCTCAAAATCCTCAAATTAATTACAGCTACTAAGACCCTTTTTCCAGATATGATCACAGGTGGACGTACGTGTGGGGTGGGCCACACTCCACGGAACTTCAGAGTAGACCGCACCTGCTCTATCAAGAGCCGCCGGGGCTCCTTACATATACGCACAAGGGGAGCAGATGCTCCTGGCCATCTCTCCAGGATACAGGTTTGGGTTCTCGGCTGTCTTCTGCCCCTCCACCCAGCTCTCACAGACTTTGTCAGCTGGGTGGAGGGGAAGAAGACAGCCGAGAACCCAAACCTGTATCCTGGAGAGTCAAAGTTAGAGCTCTGACCAAGGCCAGCAGGCAGAGAGCATAGCAAGCGTTCCCACCAGGGGGGCAGGGGGTGTCTGCGTTCAACACAAGGGCTCGGGTTCTCTTGGGGCTGGGCCGGCCCCTGCACACCTGGACTTGAGGCGGGAGACTGTGGACCCTGCCTTCCAGCATGGGGTTCTGATTTGAGCAGCTTTGTGAGTGTGAGCTAAGAGAGGGCAGCTTTGGAGCCCAGCCAAGGGGCCCTGCTGGAACATTGGCAAGGGAGTCACTGGAGTGGATAAGCATCTGAGTGTCAGGGCAGGACCAGGCAACATCCGGTGAGAGTGGGAAGCCTAGTCAGATTCTTCTGTTCGTTCTGGGTGTTGGGCATCTGGAAGCGGGCTGGCCTGAGGAAATTCTGAGCTCGTTGGGCAACTTGACCGAGAGTCAGGTGGGAGAGCTTGCGTTAGGAAGGGCCAGTGAGGGGGGTGCCTGGGTGGTTCAGTCAGTTGAGTGTCTGCTTTCGGTTCAGGTCATGATCTCAGGGTCCTGGGATGGAGCCCCACATTGGGCACCCTGCTGAGCAGGGAGTCCGCTTCTCTCTCTGCCCCTTTCCCCTGCTCATGCTTTCTCTCTCTCTCTCTCTCTCAAATAAATAAAATCTTAAAAAAAAAAAAAAAAAAGGAAGGGCCCATGAGGGAGAAAACAGACTCCTGCAAATGAAGCCATGTGAGAATTTAAGTTGGAAAAAACTTACCCTCTAAGCTAATAATCATAAGAACTGGCATTTAATTGAGTATGTAGTGTTAGGCACTGTTCTAAACATACCACATGGATCAATTGTTTAAGTCTTCAGTCGTAATCTCATGAGGTAATAATATCATCCCTATTTTACAGATGAGGAAAGTGAGGCCAGAGAGACTAAGTCATGCCCAAGGTCACACAGCTAGTAGGTAAGCATTTGAGCTCCATGTGAACCCCCACAGTCTGGCTCCAGAGTCCGTCTCTCCCACACAGACAGCCAATCGTGCCGGTTATGTGAGAGAGAATGAAGGAATTTCATTTAATCTTCACACCTTCCCTGTTAAGTAGGCAGGGCAGGGATTGTGGCTCATTTTGCTGATTAGAAAACTGATCTTCAGCGAAAGCGAATGGCTTGGTTCATTTCAAGCAGCAAGACCACGGCAGAGCCGCTGTTTAGACTTAGGTCCTCTGGGGCCAGTCCAGTGCCATTTCTACTTCTCCATGCTGACTCGGCTGGAGGGCTTCTGCATCCTCAGGGGCCATGTGAGCAAATATTCCTGGGATATGAGGCATGCCCAGAAAAAGAGAGTAGGCTGAGTTGAAAGTATTGCCGTGTTTAGAGCTGAAACCCTGGCATCTTCTTAAGGACATCCAAAGTCACTGATTCAATTTAGCCAACATTTAGTGAGCCCCTGCTCTACCCCAGGAATGTGGAGCTTCATCTTTGGAGAAGTCCTGGTCACTAGACTTCCTTCCCACTACAGAACCGGCACCTTCTCAGAAGCCGGCAAATGTTCGGCCCTGGTGATGGCCTTACCACCAATGGAGAATGATGCTGGGATGAGCTAAAAAGCCCAGGGATGCTGGATTCCAGCTGTAGTCCTGACCTAATAATAAGCAGTGTAATCTTTCTGGGCTTCAGTTTCCTTCCCTGTAAAATGAGAACATTGGGCTGACCATTTCTTAGATGTCACCATACACTAACTTTCCAGGAGCCTATGATTTCCTAAATTTGTATCTGTGCCTTCATCTGCGATGGAACTTGATCTGTTCTGATAATCACACCTGTGTGGCTGTGACTCGAGTCTTATTCATGCATTTTTACCATCACTCTGTGAGCCAGGAGGGACTCTTTCCATTTTGCAGGGCAGGGAACTGAGGCCTGGAAGGTTAAGTTCTGGCTCCAGAACCCAACAGCTAGCAAGATTTGAACTCAGGTCTGAGGGATGCCACAGCCCTTGCATTGGCTCGGAACAATCCCCTTCTGTCCACCCACCCCTGGGGACCCACAGTGGCCTGGCTGGGCTCAGACTGCCTTCTCATTGAGCTAGGAAAACAAGACAGCTCTGAGGCCACTTGTCAGGACTGTGGCAGCTCAGGTTGCTGAGAGAGAGCTCACTGCATTATAAAAGTGAGAGCTTCCATTCCTGACTCGGGCTGGGCTGGAGCCCTGCACCGGACCCAGGCTAATGGCTCTCTGGCTGCCAGGTCCTTGGCAGCTGCCGGTTCCGGGGGGCGACCCACGACCAGGTTTTTGAGGTTTGCTCAGCTTTCAAGTCTGGCCACATTCAAACCCTTGCCAAGCCTTGGGCCAGCCTCAGGAAATGCCTCTGGCAGTTGCAGCTGTATCCAAATAAAAACAGCTCCACAATGACTGGCAAGGGCCTGTTCTGCATGGCTGGGCTCCGGGGGTGCAGGGGGATCCAGACCCCTTCGAAACCCCACAGCCCAAGGTGCAGCTCATCAGTGAGGGTGCCGACAGCCAGGCTGAAACCCAGCTGGAATCCTGCATACACACAGACCTGGAACCACAGACTGTCCTGTGATGCCCCTCCTTCACTGTTTTACCTTGAGGTCTGGCCAGTTTACTTGTCCCTCATCAGCCTTATACTGTGCTGTGTGTGTCCACCTGGGGAGGGAAGCCACATAGTCGAGTAGTGAGCTCCCCGTGGCACCCCCACTGATTGCCTGCAAGGTACCATTCACTCTATTTATTCATGTCTGTCCTGCCATTTGCTAGTTGTACGGCCTTCAGGAACTCATTTGACCTTTCTGTGCCTCGGTTTCTCATCTATAAAATGAGGGTAATAGTTGTACCTCACAAGGGCTGTTATAGGATTAAATGAGGGGTGCCCATGTGGCTCAGTCATTAAGCATCTGCCTTCAGCTCGGGTCATGATCCCAGGGTCCTGGGGTTGAGCCCCAGGTTGGGCTCCCTGCTCGGTGGGGAGCCTGCTTCTCCCTCTGCCTCTGCGGCTCTCCCTGCTTGAGCTCTCTCTCTGTGACAGAGAGGTACCACTATTACCTGTGTCAGGCGAACGGGGCACTCTCTAGTCTCGTGCCTTGCTTTATACTCTTCATGATACTTAACATCTATTTCTTATCTGTCTTCCCTTTTGAGTGTGAGGTTCATAAAGGCAGGAATGCTATATGCCTGGTGCCTAGAACAGTGCCTATCCCTTGTTGAGTATTTGTTGAATTGAGGGAGCCCTGCATGAATGAATTCAGAGACCACTGACAAGACTCGACGGCCCTGGTCCATTCAGCCATGGTGAGAAAAGGCAAGGTGGCTCACAGGGCAGGCTGCCTCAGATAAATCTGGTAAGTCGTCACTTAGATTAGACTAACAGTCTCCATAGAAATAACATACACCCCTAGAATCTTGCCCTCCCAGAAGTTAGATTTATCTATAGGACAGTCCGTGAATATTCAGATAGGACATCTCACATGTAAAGTGTAGCCATTTCCTGGTTTGAGAAATTCCAGCTTGAATGGGACCAATCTAGCATAATGTTGTGGGATTTATACTTTCTGTAGAAGACATCTATTGCTTTACCTCTCTGGCACCCCTCCTTTTCATCCTAGGAACAGAATTCCCTTTTTGATGTGTGGGAAATCGTCCTATTTCAACTCTATTCATTTATTTTGAGTAGGTGTCACCATGTTCTTGTAAACCCCCTTCCAAGTCACAGTTGATTGGACCAAGGGTAAGCAATTCCCTCAAGCCAAGTCCCCCATTTTTATTCTTGACACCAATGAGAGAGGGTGGTTCAGTCTTTTTCTGATTGTGGGAAGAAGCCACAAGCTGTGAAATTTAAGAACTGTTTGTAGCCAGGATCTCTAGAAGCTGACCTGTAGGGAAAGGTCATGATTCAGGATGCAGAAACCTGGAGAGGGAGTATGGAGGGCAAGAGTGTGGGCAGCATTTGGTGGAGATCCAATGGATGTCTGTTCTTCCGGTCCTTCATTCAGTCCATCCACCAATTCTTTTTGGTAGACCTTCCCCAGCCCCATCATGATTCCTTCTTCAGTTCAAAGTAGTTCTAAGCTTGATTTTCTGCCACTTCTGCTGGTTTTTTGCAGACTCAGATTTTCATCACACCTCCCCCTCCTTCCCATGTATATAGTTGAACACCCCTGAGGGCAACCAGAAAGGTCCCTTCCAGTTGGCCAGCCTTGAATTTGAAACCCTGAAATTATAGAGCTAGATGCGGCCTTATAGCCAGTATTTGAGGTGGAGATTGTGGCAGGGAGGAATATTCTAGGGGACAGAATATAAAAGGAAAAAGAAAGGAAACTACTTACAGAATACTTATTCATGTTCATTTGTTACATAACCCTCATAATAACCATAATAGGAACCCCATCTTAGAAAAGATAAAACTAAGGGTGGGATAGATTAAGTAATTTGCTTAAGGTCAGTTCATAGTCGAGATGGAGCTAGGATCTCAACTCAGTCCACTCCACTCTCCCCACCCCTGGAGTTGAACCAACAGTGACAAATCGAGAGTCTCTGAAGTCAGAAATTCCTTTCTGTATCCCCTTCAACACCATGATTTCCCCTGATGGACGATTCTCCCTGACAAGGGAAGAGGCAGTGCCCTGAATCTCTTTGCCCTTGTCCTTCTATTTCATGTGTTTCCCTGTCTCCTCACTATTTTTTAAATCTCTATCTTTTCATTGGGAAAATGCTGAATATCAAGAGAAGGTATTCTGTTATATATGTACAATGATTGTTGTGTCTTCTTACTTTGAGTCTGGAACATAAAATATCTGCTTAACATCATGGCTCCTCTGGAATTCTCACTGAAAATTTCTTAAACAGAGTATTCCAAAGATAAACTCTGTTTCCTCTTACTAGGTAATTTTTTTCCAGTTTTATTGAGAAATAACTGACTTCCATCATGCATAAATTTAAGGCATACAGCGTGATGGTTCGATTTACATAAATTGTGAAATGATCACCACAATAGTTTCAGCTAACACTCATCTCATAGAGATACAGTGAAAAGGAAAAAAAAAGTTTTTTGTCTCTTTGTGATGAGAACTCTTGGGATTTACTTTTTTAACAACTTTCCTGTACAGGTGTCCCCCACTTTCCAAAGGTTCTCATTAAGCCACTTCATTTTTACGAAAGACCTACATGAGTACCTGTTTTCACTAATCAAAAGAGAGCTGAAGAGGATTTTTGCTTATGTGAAAAAATACCAATATGGTACTAGTGTAGGTCTTTTCAAAAGGTGAAGTGGCATAAAATGAACTTTCAGAAAGCAGAGGATATTTTCACTCTGAGCCACTTTGGCTTATGAAAGGTTTCATAGGAACACCCTGCTTTCAAAATAGCGGGGGAGATCTGTATATCATATGGCAGTGGTAACCATAGTCATCATGTTGTACATTACATCCCTAGTGCTCATTTATGTTATACCTGGAATTTCGTACTTTTGACCACCTTCCTCCAACTCCCCCTCGTACCACCCCTACCCCCTGCCTCTTATAACCATAAATCTGATCTCTCTTTCTATGAGTTTGTTTGTTTCAATTCTGCATAGAAGAGAGATCAGACAGTATTTGGGTCAGTATTGCTGCCTCCTTGATGGTTCAGCTCAAATGTGGGCCCAGGCAAGAGTTATCTCATAGGTCTCACTAGCAAAGCCTGCCACATTTAAACACACTTTTCCTTAAGACTGGTTAAGAATAAGACAGAAATCAAAACAGAGAATGGCACATAGCTTTATAACCTGGCTTATAACACATGACCCTCTCATCACAGTTGAGAACCCCTATGGCCATCTCTCCCTGACTTTCAGCCTGCCCCTCGGAGCAGAAACCATCTCTCCCTCACTACTTCTAAATTCTTCAACATCTGGACCCTGGAGAGTAAGAACCAAAGAGAATCAACTATTCTCATTTGTTATCTTCCTGACTGTCTAAAACCCTACCTCTTAAGTTCTGATTTCCTGTCTCATGCTCTGTCTCTACCCAAAAATTATACAGGCTATGCCTCTCATATACCCACAGACGCTGGTCTTATTCTAGAGCCTCAACAAAGAGGCCATGTCCAAATAAAAGGCAGAATATCAGCATTATACAAAAGCATTACACAAAAGCTGTACTATAAATACACAATATTGAATTTGGATTGGGATGGGTTTGAAATTTTTCCTTCTGTACTTGTCTGACATCAAGGGGGATGGGATCTATGTTTCTTAGGAGTCTATGATGGGTCAGGCATTGAGCTGTCTGCTCTCACATATTTTAAACAGTTTAAAGGAATCTTCAAAGCAATCCAGTATAGCAGATACTATTATTAATCCCCTCTTTATAGTAGAGGAAATCAAGACTTAGGTTAAGAAACTTGCTCCAAGTCCCTTGCTAGTAAGTGACGAAATGGAATGTTCAGCACATGTGACTCTAACTCCAAAGCCAAGACTCCAAATGTTAATACTGCCCAGGAGCTGTTATCGCTGGATTCCCATTTCTGTCTTGGTTGAGCATGTGAACACTGGTTGAGTGCCCAGAGGCTGTTCCACTCCATCCCAAATGTGAAAGAATAATCCCCCTTGCAAGTGACTGGTTCAGGGATGGGGAAGGCCTAAGCCATTTTGAGCAAATGAGACAGGAGGACAAATTTACTGGGAGTTTTTGGGGAAAAGCCTTTTTGGTCTGAAGAGAAAAAAATCACAGGAAGCCAGCCTCTCTCTGCTGGGTTAGAAGAAGGAAGCATGTACCCTTGATTGCTAATGCCAACTATTCCACGGGGCTGGAAGAAAGCAGCTTTGGCATGAAGCTAACACTGGGGACCACAGAGCACACCCTGGATCCTTGCCACTGAACATCTTGGCTACCCAACCTGCCGGCCTCCCTGCCTCAGGGCTCCTCATGTGTCAGCTAATGTTGCTTTTGAGTTGGATTTTCTGCAGCCCAAAGATAAAAGCATCTTCAACGATACAGATACTGATACCAACATTGTTGTGCATTGTTATTTGACCCCTAGACTGTATCTATGCTTACTGAGTCCTTTCTCTTCCACTTAAGAGCTGGGAAAATTTGCTTGGGCAATATGCTTAGTTTTATTTCTGTTTTCTCACCTGTAAAATAAATATAGTGATGTTGTTGCACTTGAAGGATCTTTGTGAGGATTGGGATAATGCCCATGAAGCACTTAATGCAGGGTCTGACAATAGTACATACTAGAAATTGCAGGGCTAGAGTAAGGTTGGCCCCTTCTGTTTCCATCTTTTCTCCATCACCCAGTATGCTTCACAACATAAGCCAAGTGGTTAACAGCTAAGACGACCATACGGTCTGTCACCCAGATCAGGATGTTGCTATCCCTGATAAATGCTAAACCAGAATACAGGGACAATTGGCCCTGGGGAAACTTGGATCTATGGTCACTTTAAAAATATCAAGAATGCATCCTGGGCCGCCACATTTTCAGGGAGAGTCATCAACCTAAGATAGGATTACTGAGTTCAGTAGTAAATTCTCGGAGGATCCAGAAGTGTGAAATTGTCAGCGATGAATGAGAGTTCTTCTCAAGGACACCACTCCTAGAAGAGCTGGACTGTGACACAGAGCTAATGTCTAGCATATTTCCTCTCTGCATTTATAAGAACGGAAACTTTTAACAAGCTCTTTGCAAACAATACTCAGCTTTTCTCTAAGCCCGTATCTGACTGCGTTTCAAAGAGATGGTGGGAAGACAGCCTTTGAGGAACCATCTTAATGTAATTATATGAGATGGATTATTACCCCAAGTTGAAAAGATGACTCTCTTTTTCTTTATTCTTTGCCAGAACAAATTTCAGGAAATGAGTTCAAGCTGAATCTTCCCTGCTGCCACCTCAGTGTTGAGGGTGACAGAGTCTCAGGACCCAAGAGCATGTGCCTCATGATCAGTAGTGCCAGGCTAATGTTGGCCCTAAGAAATCCTTTAGACTATGTGATGACTCTAAGAAACTTTTAGACTTCAGTGAGGTCCTTCATTTTTTTAAAAAGTTTATTTATTTATTTATTTTTACTAATCTCTACACCCAACATGGGGGCTCAAACTCATGATCGCAAGATCAAGAGTCGCCCGCTTATCAGACGGAGCCAGCCAGAGGCCCTGAGGCCCTTCATTTTTAAGATGATGGCAGCCATTTTCATACCACGAGGGAAGTCAGCTTGAGGATGAAGCTGCCTCACAGAGGAGACCAGAGTTGAAGAATGAAACTAAATTCCTGAACAAACCTAGTCTCCATACCACCGGTATTTCAGTTTCATGTGCCTATAGGTATGATTTAATGTTAACTTGAGTTAGATTTCTTCTTACTTGCTACTGAGGGCCTTTTGGGTTGAGTATTTCTTTGCAGGCATTTATGTCGGTGGAAAACCCATTCTGGCTCCCAATTCTGGCCATTAAGGAAAGTCACAGTAACTATCTTAGTGGCCCTTCCTTTGCAGCAACCTAACTGTTATAGAACTTTAGAGAATGTATGATCCTGAATCATATGAAATTGCCAATATTTGGTCATCTTTACTCATAAGATGGCCATTTTATGTGGCTCAATCAATTAGCAAGAAGTAGCTTTTTAAAAGCTAAGGAGATTTTCTTTACCTGCAAAATGCATTTCTTACCATTCCACTTTTCTCCATCCCCATTACCATCATCCCAGCCTAAGTCAGCGCCATATCTTGACTGGAGGGCTGCTATATCCTCCTTGCTCTCACTCCTGTCTCCCACCAGTCCACTCTCCATACTGCAGCCACAGTGACCTCTTCAAAATGGAAATCTGATCAGGTGCTCCCCTGTTTGACATCCCTTAATGGCTTCCCGTTCCTCTCAGAAAAATGTTTCAATATCCATAAAAAGCTGCCAAAACCTTCTGCAGCCTGAACTCCTACCACATCTTGACATTGTCTTAGCTATCTTTCCCCTTCTTACTCACACCGTGCTTTCTTACCTCCACGTCTCTGCTCATCCTGTTTTATTAGCCCAGAACTTCCCCCCCACCCCCGTTGCCGTTACCCGTAGAACTAGGTTCTCTGCGGTCAACTTGGCACAGCCACATCTGGCTAAGATTAAGAAATACATTTCATAGAACTCTCTTCCTCACTAGCAACAAGAGGAATTCATGTAAGATGTAGGAAGTGAAAATGAATTGAGCTGTCTGCTCAATTTACTCACACAAAATCATGGCAGTCAAACATGGCAACAGTTTGGTGATGGTCAGAGAGCTTGGTCAGGTGCAGTTGCTAGATAGGCTTCTCAGACTTCACCACAGCTCCCACCACATGGCCTATGGTCTAACTTTGACAGCCAGATAGACCCAACTCAAAATTTCTGACAGACTGTACCTTTTCCACCCACACCGGTGCTTCAAGCTGGAATACTTAGCACCTGCTTCTCCAAACCTCTGACTCTTCTTCCAGATCTTCACTCCCACAGCTTCTCCCACATTCATGGCAGCTCTGCATTAAAACCTTTATCCTTGTAATGTTTAAAGGGATGATTTTTTCCTGACCAAAGTCAAGCTGTTACACCTGCCAACATTCTCTACCTCCTACTTGTATCAACTTAAGTGTCATTTCTTCAGGGAGGGCACTCAAGACTCTTAAACTATATTCAGGCCCCCTTTTATATGGGCTCCTGATATACCCCCTTCATAACATTCCATATTAGTCATCTCTGGCTCTCTCTCTCTCTCTCTCTCTCTCATACACACACACACACACACACACACACACACACACACACACACACACACACACATACCATAAAGTGGGTGGCTTAAATAATAGCCATTTATTTCTCACAGTTCTGGAGATGGGAAGTCCAACAAAAATTAAGGTGCGGCTCATTCAGTTCCTGGTAAAATCCCTCTTCCTGGCTTGCAGACAGCTACCTTCTCATTGTGCCCTCACGTGGCAGGGAGACAGGGAGAGAGAGAGAGAGAGAGGACTCCGGTCTACCCTCTTCTTCATATGAGGACACTAATCCCATCATGGGGACCCCACTCTCATGACTTCACCTAAACCTAATTACTTCCCCAAAGCTTCACATCTCCAAATACCATCATATTGGTATTATTATTAGGGATTTGGAGGGGGGGATACAAACATTCAGTCCATAGCACCCTCCTCACACTCAAATTAGTATTGAATACCTATTGATCTTCCCTGTTACAATCTAAGGAATTGAGAAGAATGGGAAATAATTTAGGCATGTGAAAAATTTCTCAATATTGAATCTCTAAAGCTCAATAGAGTACCAGAAACACAGTAGCTACTCAATAAGTATTTGTAGAATACTGGATGAGTAAATGAAAGAGAGATTGTATTCTATCAGAACCTTCTATTGCAAATGGTCTTAAGTCTATGCAGAAATTTTACATATTGCTGGTTATTTGACTATAATATCTTAGAGTTATTTAAGCATCCAATAAGTACTCTTTATGTTTTTCAATTTGGGTGAGGAGAAAAAGGTCATTCCAGTAGGAAATAGTAATTTTTAATGTTTCTATCAGGCAGGCAAAATCAACTGTGAATTTTATTGTTGGAAAATCTCCTTCCTTTTCATTCTTGCCACCAGAGATCCAAAGCACTTGCTCTTGGGGAAGAAGAATGGGGAATAATTTTGGCACATGAAAAACATTTCTCACCAACCCACAGACCACTCAACACTCTGTGTTTGTATTCTTGAGAATAGAGAAATGAAAGCCTCAGCTTTCTTACCTACACATGATTATTAAAAAACACTCAGGGACTGAAACAAGCCCACTCGTCAGGGCTCTATCACAGTGAAGTGATAGCAGGATAGCAGCAAAGTGAAGGTAGCAGAGATAGTAAGGGAGTATTTTGCTGGCTCTTTCTCCTGTGGGGTACTTTAATTGGGTCCCTTGGAGGTTCCCTGCTCGAGATGGGAATTCTAAAGTTCTCCTGGGACAAGCAGTGCCTCCTCCCCCTGGCCACAGGGTGGTCCACCCCTCTGTAAAGTTACATCACCACCCCAGACAGTCCTTCTGGGATGGGTCCCTCTTAAGGTGACCCCACTCTGGCCCTTCCATAGAGGAGGCCTTAATTTAGTCCACAAGAAATTATATCCCTTTATTTGCCATAGGTGGGAATGCAGCAACCAGGAAAGTCTTCTCTGTGTTTTGCTCTGCCACATGCAGCAGCCTCTAGATTTATCCCTTGAGAGTCACTGGGTCCTCCAAATTCCAGAGAACACATGCAAATCTCTCTGAATGATTCTCTTAAAACACTGTCTTCATATGGCTCAAGGTAAAGGGAAAGTACCATGGGAGTAGATAGGAAAGATGAAAATTAGCATACTTACAACTCTTCAAAAACAGTTTTTCCTGCTGATGTGGTTATGAGCTTGTGCTAGGAGACCCTCTTAACAAGTCAGGCATAGCTATTTTCACATGTATTTAGGATGTGTGGCTGTTCTTAACCTTTTGGTCCTCAAACAAAATTCCCAAGAAAGCAGGAACAGTCCCATTTAACATCCTGTTAACATATACAATGAAGTGTTGCTGGGTTTTTTGTTGTCATTAAAGTTTTTCAATATTGCATTTATGGTTTATTTTCTAATTCATTGGTTCATCAAAACAATTGATCATTGTTTGAAAGAGAAGTCATTGTTAAGCAGATACTTTAAAAAAATGACAGGAAGAACGTGATTGTTTGAAAGAGAAGTCACTGTTAAACAGATACCTTAAAAAATGACAGGAAGAACGCAAGGAAGACTCATGTTTTACCCATCATGGTAGAGGATACTTACTATTCCCTAGCCAGCAACCAGTTATCCTCTTCTACTACGAGCACCAAGGTGAACTAAGTCCCTTCCTGGTTCTCCTCCTACTTCCTCCAGTCTCACGAATGGTCATTCCTCGAACAAATATTTACTGAGCACCTACACTGTGCTGGGTACTGTCCTAGGTGCTGAGGATACATTCCCATAGAAAATAGATAAAGTCCCTGTATTCAAGGAGATTGCACTTCAGTTGAAGGAGAGAAAGACACTAAACAAAATAAGTAAGTAAAATGTATGGTATATTAGTATGTAATAAGTGCTCTAGTAAAGCACTTCCTGGGTATTATTCCAATGGGGGAGAGATTTGTAAAGTAAGACATAGAAGTCCTGGGAGCTGGCATTCTAGTGGAGACTGATATGTAAACACAATTATAATACAATGCTGCTTAAGTGAGTCAGATAGCAGGGTGTGTGCAGAATGCTAAGTGACTAACCCTGCTCAGGGGCATCAGAGAAGATTTCACTGGCTTTCTGTTTGGAGAACACAGAATTGTATTATAGAAAAGTCATGATAACTATCTTCAAATGTTAGCTCTGGCAACACTTTCCCTAGCGCCCCAGGCAGTTACCACTGGCCCCTCCCAGTGCTTGCTTCAGCTTGTGCATTCCTTTCTTTCTCCTGTTCAGCACTGAGGCCAGAAGCAGTGCTAAGTGGAGAGCTCTTTCCCCGAAGTGCTAACATTCTGATGCCAAAAAATCCTCACTATGCTTCAGGGTCCTTCTGTCTTCCTGCTCTCTACATCCCCTTCCTCCAGAAGAACAGAGAAAAATTTGTGGTCAGACGTTGCAGTATGTTATTGATTGAGGGAAGACATTGTGCACACACTGAGCTGTTCTCAGTGGTGCAGGGGCTTAGTGTTTCTGTGGGTCCTGCATCTAATTACACTTCTCAGAGAAGAGTGTCCCTATTTTCTTTTAGAGACCCTCCTTTCCTCAACCCCAGGACATGTGGATCAGGGACCTAACTCTTCCCCCTGAATCCAGATGTGGGCACATTACTGAAACACGACCAGTAATAGCACCACATGCCAATGGCCACAGTGATAAGCAGTTGGCACAAGACCCAAGCTGGCCAATGAGAGCTAATTAATGAACATTGCCTTAAGGTTTTGCTGATAGGGTGTTATCCTAAAGCTGCTGGAGATGAAGAGAGAGGTGGCCATGTGGCTAGAGCTCACTTGAGAATGAAACCAGTCTCAAGGAAAACAGATCTGAGAGATGTAACAATACTGTGCTATAATGGCATTGCTTGAGCTTCTAGATCCAGCTATACCTGAAGCTGTTACTCTTGAACTTTTCACTGTACGAGTCAGTAAATATCCCTTTTGCAAAGGCTCCTGACAATCATACATGGACATTTCTTTCAACTTTCAAGTGGAGGTCTATTCTATTTGCCAAAAGAAATTTAAATTTCAGGAGGCCTATGGAGGTTATTTTTTAAGTGGATTTCACACAGTGATTTCACACGGGCTGAGAGAAGAAATCTATCTTGAAGAGGGATAGCACTTAAGCAAGAAACAAGCCTGGGTAGGAAGAGGGCATATAAAACACATAGCCCAGTGAGGAGCACTGGAGCCCAAATAAGGGCCATTAAAGAAAGTAGAGAAAACAAAGATAAGAACATCTAGGATCATGGGCAGATTCTGTTCATAGGATAATCACTTCTCCCTTTATACTCTAGTGTTTACCAGAAAAAATGTGACACATAGTATCAATGCAGTGATTATTACCATTGTGTTTGTTATTATTTATGGATAGTGGCAAGAAGAGGCAACCCAAGATTATACAGCGGTACATTAATCAGAACTCATTTGAGTTCAAGCGAACAAAACCCAAATCAAATAGCTTAAGCAGAGAAGGAGAATTCCTTAAAAGTTCGCAGTGGGGGGCTTAGCTGGATCTAAAGGCATCTCAACTGGAACCATGGACTAGAACCCAATAGAATTCTCCCCTCTAGTCATCTAGAGGAGACACATCTGACACACACATCTCTTGGTGTGTCAGCTTCCTTTTCTCCCATTGCAACCTGGATTTATTCCAAACAGTGGGGGGCAGTGCCCCTCACAAGCAGAGAGGAACTGACACTTGCTCTGCCTTTTCATTTCCAAGTTTCAAAATCCCAAGGAAGATATGTGACTGGCCCACCTTGAGACAGGTGTGGGAAGCCAAGGAAGGGGCCAGGCTTGGTACCTTCCAACAGCAAATGCTGTTGGTACCCCATTCAGATCTCTCAAACCCTTCAATTCCAACTGCCAACATCTGCATCCCTGTGCCCAAGAGCCCCACTTCCCATAGCCATGAAAGTCTGCTCTGCCAGTAAGTGGCTGAGCAGAAGCCCTGGGGAGTTCTCAACCCCTACAAATAGTCAAACACTATCTGGAACTGGTGTATAAATACTCCAGTTCCCTCACTCCTTGGGGAGCATGATTCTGAGGCATGTGATTTGCCCTGTATCCAAGAGCTTCCCCACAGAGTGGTGATCCAGGAATTCTCTGGAGTGGCTGGCTTCATAAGGCATACTTTGTTGTCTGCCTTCCTTTCCTTTGTGATTCTCCTACCAAGGTTGTCCGCACCTCTCAAATAAACCACTGGTTCAGGCTGTTTCTGGGGAAATGTAAACCTAACACGTAAGCCAAGGAAGGACCAAACTTGAGTATCAAAAGCCCAAATACAAGACCAGGAGACCGAGGGTGACACGTTGGGAAAATAAAGGAGAAGCTAGTTCCAGGCAAGATGTCTGAGACAGAGGCTGTTCCTCTGACCACTCTATAGCTCTCTGGGGCAAGGTCTTGGACGGGGCGGGGGGGGCGGGGTGGGCAGCGACATCGACAACTCTAGACACAGGACAGACGATGCAGTGCGTTTTCCTCCATTGAATTCTGAAACTAGGAGCTTCCACCAGTCCTGCGTGTACAGAGTATGTACATGGTATGGTTTGTGGGATATGAATACATGTATGGCTGTGGTTGTATTTAGTGGTGTCCGGGCAGGGTGGGGTGCGTGCAAGTGGTCTATTTTACCTCACCTCCTGGCTGCCCCGATCTGGTGAGCTCTGTTTGCATGCAGAGCAGCGACTTTCTATGGGACTCTGTCATTCCCTCTGGAAGGGAGAAAAAGAGGCCCTGGGAGATGGGTAGGAACTTTGCGGGCTGTGGTGCTCCAATTACTTGTCAGAGAAACCCTCAATAAATAAAAACGGAAAGGAGGAGGTGTGGGTGACAGCGACAGGGAGAGAAATATGAAATGTGAAGGCTTTTGTCCGTGGCTCTAAACCAAAGCATTTTGGGTCCTGAGATGAAAGACAGTGAAATAGTCTTTGGCCAGGCCTCGTCTTTGCTCTGCGGCAGCCCCAGGCCAATGGATGTGCAGCCCTCACCTTCCTGCTCACAGGGAGAAGCAGGTGACCTAGTTCCCTCATCTGGAGCTAGTGATGAACAAAGTTCCCCGTAGGGAGGGCACCTGGAAAGAACATAGGACACCCCCTGGCCGTGCTGGTGGTGGTGTGTGTGTGTGTATGAATGTCAGGGAATAGATTTGAGGTAGAGCTGCTTTTAGCTGCTTCTCTGAAGTAGGCCACTATGCACAATTTCAAGAGCTCAGACTAATTATCCAACATGGGGAAAAAAATAAAGGTTAACACATCTTCCTGTCCTTGGGTATTTCCACAGAACATTCAGGAGAAGTCGTTGATTATCCCACCTCTCTCCTCAGAAATAAAACAGAATTCCAAATTGAATGGACAATGTGGTCTATATATCAGGCTACTTTTAGCCCTTTCTTTTTCTTTTTTTATGTTTAAAAACAAAATCAACCACCCTCCCAAATAACCTCCCAAATAAAACCTCCCAAAATTAGATTAAATAAAATTTATAGTGAACATACCCAGCAAACATCTCTATGTGCAATTAAATACTCTCTGTTTCTGCTGCAGGAACCTCAAACAAACAATATACAACTGAGGGGAAACCCAAGTTTTAACTCTTTGGGGTTTGGGGAGATAAGATGGGGGAAGTGAGAGAAAGGGGAAATCAATTTCATTCCTCTTAATTCTGTCAATATAAATATATTCATAAAGACCCCAGAAATGAAAAGGGAACTTGGGATGATAAGGAGATCAAATAGGGGAGTATGGGACCCTCCCAATTATACCTGACCAAAAAAAATCTAAAAGAAATTAATTTTGTGGTGGGAGAAGAGATACAACATGATAGATGAGGTAGAGAAGGAGAGGGAAGCAGGGGGACCAATCCCAGAGGAGAGGACTCACGGCAGGGGAGCAAGAAGGAATCCAGTGCCAGTGTGTCTGTTTTAAGATGACTTTTCTAGATTCACAATTGTATGATGTAGTGAAAAGCTAGCTCTTTAAATCTAGCATTTTCTGCAACTGTCCTATGACTTTGAACTTTCTCCAGTCTGAGCCTCAGTTTTCCCATCTGTCACATGAGGAGGTTGGCTAAGAAAGTGATTTCCAATCTTTAGTTTTATTATCGTTGTCATTATTATTATTACTTGAGAGAGAGAGAGAGCACGCACGTGCAAGCAGGTGGGGAGGGGAGGGACAGAGGGAGAGAGAGAATCCCCAGCAGGCTCCACACCCCGCAGGGAGCCCAATGCAGGCCTCAATCCCAGGACCTCAAGATCATGACATGAACTGGAAACCAAAAGTCGGATGCTCAACCAACTGAGCCACCCGGATACCCCATCCAATTTTTAGTTTTAAGCTAAAATTCCTATTCCTAACAAAATTCTGCATAGAACTTCAGTAAATAAAACAAAGCACTGGTTAAAGAGAGGTTGATGGACTCAGGCCCCACTGCTTTGTCTCTCTCTTAGGCCAGAACAGTTCCAGATCTCTCTGTGGAACCTACTGAGTTTTATTTGATGAACCAAAGATGGTTACATTTCTTTGTGTTAGGGTCGCAGTTTTCATCCAAAAGTTGCATACAGTAGGCTGGTTCTCCTGAGCCAGAGCGCTCCTGCCTTTGTGCCCACAGCTCATTAGCACCTCAGGGAGAGCTTGGCCTGCATGGGGTGGCCCAGAATCCCTGTGTCAGTACCTCTCAGATAAGCCTCAAGAAGACAGGACTCAATGAGTCCTACTGAGCCTGTTTATAACCATAAGCCACCCCAGAGGCAGTGAGGGCCACACAGAGCTCTCAGCCCTCCAGGAAAACCCAAGGACCTTGGTCTTCAAGGAAAGGGGAGGTGAAGAGAAGTAAGTGATCTTCCCTTAGCTTACAATTCCTTTCATGACTCCGTATGACCTCCAGAATGAGATGGAAACTCTTCCCTGGATCACCCAAGGCCTTTGGTTCCTGCCTCTTCTGGTTTCATCTCCTTTCACAGCATCCCCTTGCATCCTACATCCAGCCTCATCTACCCACTGACTGATTTTGTCTACCAGCCTTTCCCTGATTCCATGACCCAGAACACTTCCCTTGCCACAGAGCTACCCTTCCTTCAAAGCCAACTGGCTTCTGTGTCTCCACACCTCTTCTTCAGTGTGACTCACACTTCCTTTCCCTTGCCCAATGCCCCCGTCCTCACACTCACACACAAGCCTGGCCTTGGGTCAGGGCCCCTTGTCTGCCATCCCTAGCACTCTATTAGGTCCCCTAGGGCACAGATGGTGCTTAGTGCTCTCGGGGCCTCCAGCACATAACAAAAATAGCTGCCATGTGCCATGTGTCAGACCTTATCCTAAGGACTTTGCAAACATAAACTCATTTACTCCTTGTAACAATTCTGTATGAGTCAGGCATTATTATCATTTCCATTTTATAGATGAGAAAATCCAAGGCACAGGATAACTTGTGCAAAGCCACGCAACCAGGAGCAGAACCAGGATTTTTCTCAGGCAATCTGATGGAGCTCATGCTTTTAACTTCTATGCCCCAGGCCTGACACACAGCCATAAACAGATTTCAAATGAATGAATTGATTTGAACATATTTTCTAACTATGTGTTTTTTTGGTCTATGTCCTATGAAAAGACCCCCAAGATTCTCACTGGTGCCTTGGCAGTGGCTGAGGCCCTGGAACAAGACCAGCTCCTTTCTTCTTACCTCCTCAACCAGGGCAGCCCACCCTGGATCTGCTTTATATATTGGGTTTTGCATTAAAGTCTGTTGAAGAAGGATTTCTATTGCTAAGGGAAAGAAAAATAAGAAAACAAAGAAAAAAGGAAATTAAACATTTACTCAGTTCAAGTAATAATAGTTAACATTTACTGAGTATTAAGATGTACCAAGTACTTTATATGCTTTAATTTTTAACCCACTCAACAATTCTATGAGACAGGGATTATTACCATTCATACTTTGATTTCATAGATGAGGAAACAGAGACACAGAACATAAAGTGACTTGTCCCTGGTTGTATGCCTGATAAGAGCAAAGCCAGGATTTGACACAGATCATCTTAACCACTGTGGTAGGCTCAATAATGTGCACCAGAGATCAAAAGGCCCAAATTCCTGGAAACTTATATTCTTTAACCATGCTAGTGGTTAAAGCAATCATAAAGCAAATGATTGCTTTATATGGTAATTGGGACTCTGCAGATTTGTGATTAAGTTAAGGATCTTGAGATGAGAAGATTATCCTGGGTTATATAGGTAGGCTCTAAATGTAGTAAAGTATCTTTATAAGAGAGGGGCAGAGGGAGATCTGACTACACAAAAGGAGAAGATAATGTGATCATGGAGGCAGAGATTGGAGTGATGTGGCTATAAGCCAAGGAATGTCAGCCACCTGTAGAAGCCGGAAGAGGCAAGAGAAAAGGTTCTCCCGTAGAGCCTCCAGAGGGAGTGTGGCCCTCCTGGCACCTTGATCTCAGCCCAGTGAAACTGATTTTGGACCTCTGCTCTCCAGAGAAAACAATTGTGTGCTGTTGTAAGTCACCAAGTTTGTGGTAATTTGCTATAGCAGCCAGAGAAAAATAATACAGCCACCACACGATGGTGCATTCAAAAGGGTGGGAGGGACCGTAAGAGGTCAGAGCCGGTGGACAGAGAAGATGTGGGGGTGCAGGCCAGGTGGCTTTGTCTCACGACTCCAATCCCATCTCAGGAAGTCTCTCACTCACTTCTGCTGACCTGCTGACTCTGTTAACAACATGAGTGGGCCTCCCCCCCGGCCTTTTCTAGGCAGAGACTCTGTAGTTTGAACAAAGTGGGGCAGCATTTGGCAGTTCCTGCTTTAGTTTTTTTCTGAAAATTTTCCCTTTTTTTTTACATTTTTACAGAGCTGGGGAAGAAGGTGGCTGGAAGGATAGTTCCTTAAGTCATAAATATCCCTTGTCATCTTGAACTCCACACCTCTCCTTTTCTCCCAGATTCAGAAGAAAGGCCAAGTTATTGCTCTGCCTGGCATTGTGCTGGAGGCTTCTCTACCATTCAGCTCTGGCTTGGAGCTTTCTCCCCTTTCTACTACACAAGCGGGAACATTGAACATCTGCACTTTGATCTTACTTAGCTGGCTGTGGGACTTTGAAGCTGAGCATTTTCCTTTACTCTAGTTCAGTTTTCTTGTTGGTACAATGTGGGCTAGGAGACCTGGCAGGCCTATCACTTAAGATTAGTTTGAGACTGACGGTGAGATGCCTCTTGCACAAGCACATTTTAAACCGTAAAGCTATCCAGCACTCCAATGGTTTCATGTGTAGGGGGTCTATCTCCCCCAAAAGTATAAAAACTCATTGCTACTAATGACAGGAATAAGAAGAGCTATCATCTAATGATTGCTTGCTCTGTGCCAGACACTTTTCATTCGTCCATTGTTTATTCATTTATTCATTGAAAAAATATGGAGCACCCAAGATCTAGGCAATTGTGAGCATACAGTGGATTAAAGAACAAAATTAGAAGCAGTCCCTGCTCTCATAGAGATGGCAGTTTTGTAGAGGAGGCAAACAATCATGAAAAGAAGAAGAAGCCAGCACCTGTACAATGATTCTGTGAAGAGAAAGAGCAGGGTGTGGTGGGAAGGCTATTGAGAATGGATGTAGTCTATATTAGTTGGAAGACTCAGGGCCTTGTTGGACTCTTTCGCACTTTCTTATCCCAAGTATGATGGAAGAATGTTAGCTTTACGCCTGGGTATGATGATCCACTTAGGAGGCATTTTCTGGAGACATATACAGCATCCTCTGTGACACATATTATTGGTCCCATTGCCATGAGAAACAGGTTCCGAGAAGTGAAATGATTTACACAAACTTTTCTAGTAAATATCAGAACTAGAACTCATAGCTAGATCTGTCTCATGTTTCAGCGCAGACCCTTAACCACTAGCATATTCACCAACAGCTCTAAACTCATATAAATTCCTTTGTAACCATCCTCACTATCCCTGTGCCCACTCATTTCCAATACCTAGTACAGTACCTTATTCTAGAAAGATCTGTGGAGCTGATTTGTATTTTGTTTTATCTTTTTAATTCAGTTTCCAAAAGAAAATGCTAACCCCTTCTAGCTCTCTGGGGTCCGGGCTTCTCTCCTCAACTTCCTGCATGCTGGAGGAGGGGGAAGGTGGGTCCCTGGGGCCTGCTGCCCCTCTCCCCCACTCTACCCCTAACAAAGTTTTGAAATGAAAATGAAATCATAAAAATCTCACAGAATCTGTTTAACTTCCATTACTTTTCATTTGCCTCTCCATGGATATTCAAGAGCCAGACTTCAACAGGTCGTAAATCTACTTGGTGGCTGCAATCAGAGCAATTTCACAAGCAGGAGAGAAATTCTTCACTCCAGGGAACCCGAGCTTCCCCCTTGCAATCTGCCTTGGAGATGCAAGTGAATTCATTCTCGGTCCTTACAGCGACACCTTTCCTGGCTTGGTGGTGGCCCTCTCACTGGACTCAGAGGAGGATGGGATCCAATGCATCTCCCAGTGACCAGTGCCGGCTCAGCTAGCCGTGGAAAGCCAGTGGAGGAAGTGGCCTTGAGCACAATCCTGGCCTCCCACAGTGCTGCACAGAAAAGAGAATAAATGTGTATGGAATGAGGAATTACTGGCTACATAAAATAGGAAGTAATAATATATACCTAGCAATGTTGTTGAGGTGATTTCATAACGTAACAGCCCGTGGAAATTTCTACTAGAGAAAGAACATAGAAACGAAAGGGAGTTGTGCTCCTTCCTCCCTCAGGCCCTTCCCTTCCTTCTCTCCCTTGGCTCCTTTAAGAGTGACATCTCCTTCAGCCCCTTTCTGCCTCCTGCTTTTGAGCCTTGTCTTCCTGCTCCTATTTTTAGCAGGAGACATCTTTACCTAGCAAGCTGGCAGAAGAGCTCAGAGCAAAACTTTTCAAAGCAAGCCGGGAGAGCCAGGCATCTCTCTCTTAACAGTCTTCGAACCAAGTGTAGGAAGATCTGAGAGCTCAGGACGAGACTGCCCCCAATGTTTCCCACAGCCTGTAAAGCTGAACTGTTCCATTGGCCTTTCTTTCTGAACTTACTTCAGGGAAAGTAAGGGCACAATGAGGTTTCTAATTTGGTTTGCCAGTGGAGGACACAGATCTGACCTTTACCCATCACCCTCACCTCCAAACACAAAGAATTGGAAACTAAAATGCTTTAACCTTACCTCATATTCTGCTTATATTCAACAACACTAGCTCTCGGTTTGGGTATTTATGCCTGGAACTGTATTTCTATTGTTGGTATCTATTCTAGATACTTGTCTCCCCCACTAACTCAGAGCTTCTGCAGGATAAAGATTTGTCTTATTCATTTCTGTCTCCAGGATAAAGATTTTTCTTATTCATCTCTGTCTTTACATCTGGCAGATAGAGGGCCCCCCCCCAAAAAAAAGCCTGTTGAATAAGTAAGTTTATTTAGTGCTTATGCTATACAAGGCCCTGTCATACAGAGATGAGTGGAAAAGGGGTCGAAAACTCAAGAAACTTGCAACCTTCCAAGGAAGACACATATACATACACAAGTAGCTGTCATTTTGTAGCAGTAGATGCCACATTACAGGATCCAGTATTCAGTATTAATCAGTCCATCCACCATTCCTTACGCCTTGAAATATAGTCAGTATGGTAAAAACACATTTTTTATCAGCAGGGACAGAAAAGGTGTCATGTGAGTTAATCATTTTGCAGTCTTCATTATGCAGATAAGACCAAATGAAACTGATATCTTTTTGCCAGGTGAGCCGGCAATCCGGTATTTATTAACCTTTCATTGGTATTACTTATAATACGGGTAACAGTAACAGTGGTGCCTAGGAATAGAGTGATAGACATAAGTCAGATTTAAAGCTACCTATGAGCAGTATCGTTCCCAAGGTCTCCTTTGAATCTGTACTTAATGACTTCTGTCTCCCCTCCTCCCACTCCATCACCATCACAGTGAAAATAAATCAGCAGTTTCAAGTCCTGTCAGATACCTACTGGCGAGCTGTCTGCCTGTTTCTTACTGCTCTCTTCCTTTGAGGTTTCAAGGTAATCTTCAGTTGCTGTCAGCTCTAAGAGGGAAACAAATCAACACTATATTTTATTGAAATCCATAAGGAATTTTTCAGTTGCCTCCTTGGAGATTGGGCCTACAGGTTGGAAATGGACTGTGACATAGTTGCCCACTCCGATTTTCAGCTGGGGGCTCATAATTCATATTTTGATCCATGATTTATGGCAGGAAAGCTTATTAAGTACATACTAAGTACATATTAAGTACAAGACATGAAAAGGTAATAACAGTAGATTCTTCCCTCTACAAAACTAATCGGGCATCCCTGAAAAGTTTGGTATCTTAATAGCAAAAAAAAAAAAAAAAAAGCCCACTAAGGTATCCAGACATGAAAAACCTGTGCAAACTCACTCCTCACTCCTCTCTAGTAGGAGTAAAGGCAGGCTTCCAGGATAGATGCCACCCAACAGTCATAGACACCTCTTATAATAAATATCAAATAAAAGCTTGCAGTTAAAGAACCATCTAACAACCTAGCCAAGATCAATTGTCTATCTCATTCTCTATCACCAGGGGCACCAACTATTAACACATGTGCCTGACAGCTACTATCATATATCATATCAGGAGCATTTTAGTCTGAAGCCAGTGACTTTTTTGGGAACAAGCAGTTCATGTAAAAACTTCTACCTCTAATGCTTACAGTATTCCTCCTCCTGACTTCCCTGATTTGCATCATGGTAGCTTCTCTCTTCCATTCTAACTCTGGGGCTGCTCCCTTGGCCCAATCCAGGCAGATATTTTAGTAATGAAATACATAGGAATAAATGTTACTAAGAAGGAGAAAGACTTATTCTTAATTACTAAAAGAAATTAAAGAAGACACCAATACATGGAAAGACATCCGTGCGTATGGATTGAAAGACAGTATTACTAAGGTGTCTATACTACCCAAAGCAATCTATAGATCTAATGCCATCCCTGTCAACATCCCAATAACATTTTTTTGCAAAAATTGAAAAATCCATCCTAAAATTCATATAGAATCTCAAGGGACTCCAAATAGCCAAAGCAATCTTGAAAAAAAAAAACAAACAAACATTAGAGGTCTCACACTTGCTGATTTCATAATCTTACTACAAAGCTACAGTGATTGAAAACAGCATGATATTAGCATAAAGGCAGACACAGAGACCAAAGGAATATAATAGAGAGCTCAGAAAAACATCCTGATTCACATGATCAATATGTGAATCACAAGGATTCTGAGACCATTTAATGGAGAAATGGCAGTCTTTCCCAAATGGTGTTGGGGAAAAGGGATATCCACTTGCAAAAGAATGAAGCTGGACCCATACCTTGTGCCATATACAAAAATTAGCTCAAGATGGATTCAAGATCTAAATATAAAAGCTAAAATATAAAATTCTTAGAAGAAAACATACAAGAAAATCCTCATGGCATTGGATTTTGTTCTGAATTCTTGGCTATGACACGAAAGCACAGACAGCGAAAGAAGAAAATAGATAAATTAGACTTCATCAAAAAAAAAAACTATTGTGCGTCAAAGAACATTATCAACACAGTGAATAGAAAACTCACAAGAGTGGGAGAAAATATTTGCAAAGCAATAAAGGATTAGTATCCAGATAAAGGATTAATATCCAGAATGTATTAAAAACCATCTACATTTCAACAATAGAAGGCAAATAACCTGATTTAAAAATGGGCAAAGGACTTGAATAAACATTTCTCCAAAGAAGATACACAAATAGCTAATAAGCATATGAAAAAATGTTCACATCACTAATTATTTTTGGGGAAATGCAAATCAAAACCACAATGACAGGGGTGCCTGGGTTGGGTAAGTGTTTGCCTTCTGCTCAGGTCATAATCCCAGCGTCCTGGGATCGAGTCCCGCTGCCTGCTTCTCCTTCTCCCATTCCCCCCTGCTTGTGCTCTCTCTCTCATTTTGTCAAATAAATAAATAAAATCTTAAAAAAAAAACCCACACACAATGACATAGCACTTCATACCCATTAGAATGGCTGTTAACAGCAACAACAACAGCAACAAACAGAAAATAAGAAATGTTAGCATGAGGAGAAACCGGAACACTTGTGTATTGTTGGTGAACTGGTGCAGCCAATGTGGAGAACAGTATGAAAGTTCCTAAAAAAAATAAATAAACATAGAATTACTATATGACTCAGCAATTCCACTTCTGGGTCTATGCCAAAAAGAGTTGAGAGCAGGGACTTAAACAGATTTTTTTTTTTAAAGATTTTATTTATTTATTTGACAGAGCGAGCACAAGCAGGGAGAGCGTCAGGCAAAGGGAGATGCAGGCTCCCCACTGAGCAGGGAGCCCGATGTGGGGCTCGATCCCAGGACCCTGAGATCATGACCTGAGTCAAAGGCAGATGCTTAATGACTGAGCCACCCAGGCACCCCTAAACAGATTTTTTTACACCAATTTTCATAACAGCAATATTCACAATAACCAAATTGGGTGGAAACAACCCAAATGTCCATAGATGGATAAATAGATAAACAAAATGTGATACACACACACACACACACACACACACACACACACAGACACACACACACACACACTGAATTTATTCAGCCCCCAAAAGGAAAGAAATTCTGACACACACTACAACATGGATGAACCTAGAAGACATTATGCTAAGGGAAATAAACTAGTCACAAAAGGACAAATGTTATGATTCTACTTTTTTTTTCTTTTATTATTTATTTGAGAGAGAGAGAGAATGAGAGATAGAAAGCACGAGAGGGAAGAGGATCAGAGGGAGAAGCAGACTCCCTGCTGAGCAGGAAGTCCGATGTGGGACTGGATCCCGGGACTCCAAGATCATGACCTGAGCCGAAGGCAGTCGCCCAACCAACTGAGCCACCCAGGCGCCCTATGGTTCTACTTTTATGAGCTACCCAGACTAGTCAAATTCATGGAGACAGAAAGTAAAGTAGTGGTTGCCTGGGGGTAGGGGGAGACAGTATGGGAGTTTATCGTTAATGGGTACAGAGTTTCAGTTTAGGAGGATGAAAAAATTTGGAGGTGATGGTTGCACAACACTGTGAAAGTCCCTAATGCCACTGAATAAAACACTTAACGGTGATTTAAAAGGTAAACATTGTACATATTTTATCATAATTTAAGAAAAAGAAAACCTGCTCAGTCTCAGGCTAGTCATGGACAAGAACAAATTCTGAGAATAATGAGAAATTTGAATTTTATCTTGGGACACAATTTCCCCAGATATGTCTGTCCCTGAGAATTATGTGAATCATGCCTTTAAAAAAATACAAGTGCATTTAAGGAGCTCCATTTTGACTAGATAGGATAGTATGTGGCCAGGTGGAAAGCAAGTAGGTATTTCTCTCCTTTTTTTTTTTTTAAATACAAGGTTTGCTAGAAAACACTGTAAAATGACATAGGGATATTCCGCAGAAAATCACTCCTTACAGGAGCAAGAATCCTTTAACTAAAATACTAGAAATACTAAAGCCAATCATAGATGATGATTGCTAGGGAAGAATCTTACAGATTAAATAGTCCAAGTCTATCTTTTTTTTTAATAAAAGATTATTCATATAAGAACAAGAAGAATAAAGCAGGAAATCCTGCCTTCAGGTGTGGGAAGGGCAACACACATTCACTAGCTTTGCCCACACACAAAGCAATTCATGGGCACACACTTTTCTCGTGGGAACAGGTAGCAGCCCACCTCCTGAGGGGCCTGGATATTTGGCATGCATTAGCTGGTAAGATCTCCAAGGACCAGCCTCTGGCCCCAGGCTTGCCAGCTGAGACACGTGATGTGTCCCCACACTGACAGCAGTCCAAGCTCTCAGGAGCTGATTCACATTAACTCCATTCATAGGATGGATGTAGGGAAGAGAAGGCCAATTCATGAATTCACAGAGATTTATAAACATCACAGGACCAGAAATAGTCATTTTAACCAGCACATTTTTCTCCCTGTTAAAACTGTGTGGGAAGCCAAATATTAATCAGAGAAGATTGCTTGGTGAACATGCAATCAGAAGTCAGGTATTCGGAATTCACTCACTCAGGCCAGAGCAGTGTTTCTCAGGCCCCAGAGAGTTTGATTTCATTGTGCTCGTGTTACTCTGAGCGTGGGTATAGCTTCAACAGCTGCCCGGTGGACTTTTAACAGACAACCTCAGCTGCAGACCACTGGAGTAGTATATGCCAATGTCTCACCAAAGCCAAGGACTTGCTGCCAGATGTCCTTTTTTTTTTTTTTTTTTTTAAGATTTTATGTATTTATTTGAGAGAGAGGGTGAGCAAGAGAGAGAGAACATGAGCGGGGTGGAGAGGGAGAGGGAGAAGCAGACTCCCCACCAAGCAGGGAGCCCGACGTGGGGCTCGATCCCAGGACCCCGAGATCATGATCTGAGCCGGAGGCAGATGCTTAACCTACTGAGCCACCCAGGCGCCCCTGCCAGATGTCTTGTGGTCAAGGTCCCCTCTCTGAATCATGCTCGATATGGCCAATATCTGCCTCAGAGACTCTTATTTCATAAGTGACTGTCCCCCATTTTTTCCTTCCAAGTGCTCCTTTTACCTAAGAACAAAAAGGTGAAGTGACTTGCCCCAAGGTTATACAGAGCTAGAATGAGAACAAAAGTTAAGAGTTTTTCTGAGCTTCATTCTAGGGCTTTCCCACCTCACCTGTCTTTCTGAGGGCTCTGTGGGGACTTCAGAGTATAGGGTTGCCTTGAAACAACTTCTGAGGCACAGAGTTGACTTATTCTCACAAGTCATGTCAGGCCCCCATAGTTCACATGTCATCTGCTTTTAGTTTCTTGAAGTAGGAGTTTGGGTGGGGACAGATTTAATGAGGTCAAGTTGAGACGTAGTTGTAGTAATTGGAGTCTACACAGATTGGGTACCACTCCGCTGTGCTCCCTACCACACTGCGTGTTTAATCACCTCTTTCATACCAAGTTTAATTATCTAATTGTATGTCCATCTCAGTGATTATCTTATTTATCTCAGCACCCCTAATTTCCGGCACGTGCTAGGCTCATAACTGAATAAATTATGTTAAATCATCGTGCAGTGGATGTGAGCTTCTGAAGCTCAGAGAAAGTTCTGGACAGAAGATGTCAATAAGGCAGCCAGTGAATTATATGATGGATGAGATGCCATCGGGGAAAGGCCCCCATGTTCCAGCCCTGGACACCTAACTCTGCTCCAGTCCTATCTTACACACCTCGAGAATACTCACGCTTAATGGGTCATTTTTAGTGAAGGGAAAGGGAGAAAATATTTTGTCCATATGAAGGCAATGTAATGTGCACTTACTGTTTGGGTGTGATACACTTCTAAATCTCTATGATAGGACAGTCCCAGAAAACAATTGAATGGAAAATGTGAACATTCTATTAATAAAAGTTACAGTAGGGGCGCCTGGGTGGCTCAGTCCATTAAGGATCTGCCTTTGCCTCGGGTCATGATCTCGGGGTCCTGGGATCGAGCCCCATATCACTGGGCTCCCTGTTTAGTGGGTGGGGACCCTGCTTCTCCCTCTCTCTCTGCCCCTACCCCCCTGCTCATTCTTTCTCTCTCTCTCTCAAATAAAATCTTTAACAAAATAAAAATAAAAGGTACAATAAACTTGTCAAAAGAAATCTAAACAACTTCAAGCCAGTAACAGTTTTTGAAAAATGACAAAGAAAATGTCCTTTATTACTCTGTATCAAGATAATAGGGTCAGAAAAGATTCAGCCCAACAGTCCTGTTGGAGAGTAAGGATCACTGGTGTTTGACTTTATGGCACTGCAAATTTTTGGAGTGTCTTCAAACCACCAAAGCAAGATTAAATTTTATTCTGAATAGTTGTTATGGGGCTTATCTTCTCATATTCTAAATTTTTGAAAATTTGTAATTCGTGCATGGCATGTATAGTAACTCTCAGTTGAACTGAATATGCACCCTTTTTCCTACCATTTTTGGTAGATCAGTGTTTATTTTATTCCTATCTAGGTGATTGGTCCTCTGAACCACTTTTTGGACACATATGTCATTGAAACCAAAAAGTTTCCTTGGTCCATGTTACTATTGTTTTCAATCTTTTGACAAGATACAGAAATATATATTATATATATATATAAAATATATTTTATTACTTTCTTTTTAGAATATATATATATTTAAGATTTTATTTATTTATTTGACAGAGAGAGACACAGCAAGAGAGGGAACACAAGCAGGGGGAGTGGGAGCAGGAGAGGGAGAAGCAGGCTTCCCACTGAGCAGGGAGCCTGATGTGGGGCTTGATCCCAGGACCCCAGGATCATGACCCGAGCTGAAGGCAGATGCTTAACTGACTGAGCCGCCCAGGCACCCCTATTACTTTCTTTAATGTTGGTTTATCCATTGGCCTCATTTCAAATGAGAATCTTTAAATTGTTTTTTAATTTAATTTTTTATTACATAATATTTTAAGGCCATTCTTTAAGTCGGAATTGTGTCCGTAATGGCCTGGTGAGCTAAAAAGGAGATAAGCCTTATTTTTTTTTCCATTTTAGGACAAGGAAAACAAGGGCTATGCTTTAACAAAAGAATCCATTTTTTCCAGCTTCTGTAGCTAATTAAAAGGCTTTGTTTCAAAGAGCAGCAGTGGACCAGATTTCTAGGTCTTCATTACTCAAAGGGCAGCATCAGTTTGGAGGATCAACCTTTTCCTGTTCTTTTTCTCCATTCCCTTTGGCACAAAGGCAAATACATAAGACAGATTAAATTGAGATAGATCTCAATAGCAGTCATACAAGATTATAGAATCAAAGAAATCTGAATTGGGAATAATTGGTGGAGCATTTAGTTTAGGGATGGCATATGTGATGGATGATATAGTTCCCCCTTACCCTCTATCCATGGCAGACATCACTAATCAATTATTGAGCCTAAATGTGGCCTAACAAATGTTTTCTACACAAGGCCCCTGGCAGCCGTTACCAAGTAATTTGAGTTGCCAGAGAAGTCCTACCTAATCTAGTCTAATCATAAAGGTGACCCATCATAAAGGTGGGCCCATAAAGGTGATTGGCCCAAGGTCACTCAGTGGCTGATAGAGAAGCCCCATTCTGTACCATGTACAAATCCGTTCCTTATGAGCCTTGAATCAATTTGACAATGCCCTAGTCCCCAGCAAGGCCACACAAGAATCTGTAAAAGATGAATCATTTCTCTCTGGGAAGACAGACAAGTTCCTATGGCATCAAGAAACCCAAGGGAGCAGCTAGGAACAGACAACAAAACGTTACTGTTCCTCCTCCTATACCAGGAAGAAGGCTGGAGATTAAGAGGAGGAAAATCAAGATTCTTCCCCAGCCTTATAATTGTAGGATTCTTTTATTATTATTATTATTATATTATTATTATTAACATGTATTATTTGTTTCAGGGGTACAGGTCTGTGATTCATCAGTCTTACACAATTCACAGCGCTCACCATAGCACATACCCTCCCCAGTGTCTATCACCCAGCCACCCCATTAACTGTAGGATTCTTGAAACTGTCCCACCAGGTAGCAGGGAAAGAAGGAAGGTGTCCCAGTACAAGCAATGGTCCACAAGAGGGGCGTCCGACTCCCTTCCTACTTGTTCAGGTTCCCACAGCCAGGGTTTGGGAAGTTCTTCAGAAACAGTTCACTTTCTAGAGAACAGTTTTCAGTCTCTAACATTGGCGGTAATGAGATGATTTGTTGGGATGACACTTTGAGCAGACTTGGGGAATTGAATGAGAAATCACCAAACTGAGGGGGGCTGGCTGACTGTTAAATTGTTGCTGAGAAAGCAGAGATCCCCAGCTGTTGCACCAGCTCCAGAGATCCCAAAGTAGGTCTGATTGTGAAGGGAGGCGGGGGGCGGGGGGGATGCCAAGTGAGTTAGGCAGCAAATGAGCTATAGCTGATCCAGTTTCTCCTGCCTTTCGCTTTGAACTCTGGGTGGGGGCTGTGGTCCCTATAATTGAGAGTGAAAATTAGTGTGCAACAAAGCATTCTCAGAGAGCCCCTGGGGACTTGAAATCAAGACCTTGGGTGCTTTTAAAAGACTAGGAGGAAAGGCAGCAATGGGCCAAGGCCAATTTTGAACATAATTCCTTTTTATCCAGGCTTACCTGCCCCTAAAAAGTGCCACTAAACCTTTCTCAACAGAAATGGACTTTAAGGCAGCAGTCTGAGGCACCGAGAGAAGTCAAAGCAACTGGGGAGAAAAATGTGAAAGCCTCTGGATTTTTCTCTTTTAAGACCACATTTTCCTTTCCAAAGGAGGGTGGGTGGGAGAGAAGTACCGTTCTAGCTGGGGTAGTCTAAGTACGGTTTTTGAGTTAAACATTCACCTTCCCTCCGAATTCAATGATTGGCAAATACAATAGCTGTGGGATTGAATAAAAGGAAGGGGGGTTCCTTAAACCCATTTGGTAAAGAGCGGCTGTTTATAAGCCTGCGGGCATTCCAGGCCAGTTGATATACAGACTTTTGGGTGGCTGACACACTCCTCTCTGAACCTCGGGAAAGGAAAAATGCTTCCGAAGACTTTGTCAGCCCTCTGCTGGGAGCTTCTTTTGGGGGTGTCTCTTTCACCCAAGTCGAAGGACCAGAAACTAATTTAATATGCGACAGCGACAAAAGCATCTGTGCTTTTTGTTGTTGTGCTGAGCACATAGCACTTTACACAGACTTTCTCATGTACATCCTCCCCCTGGGTACATTACCCCCACACCTCGGTAATCCCCCCATTCCCGCCGAGAAGAGTGAGGCTCGGACAAGTCAGGTCCCTAGCTCAAGATTCCAGAGATGGCAAGAGTGAGCAGTCCTATTAGAAAGATAATTCAGTGGGAAAAACCAGCTCTTTGTAATAACATGAAGTAAAATGGAAAATATCAGAGGACATCTTTCATAAAGAGTAAGTACTGATTTGTGACAACTTTGTTCCAATTCTACATATATGTATATATGTATATGTGTTCCTGATATGATATGTATATGGTGTTCTTGATACAAAATTGGTTTCTCATGGTGGATCATGGTCAAAAGAGATTTGAAGGCCACTGTACTAAACCACTAAGCAATCCTGCTTCCCTGTGTAGATGAGAGAAAATAGACTCTCTACCTGGACTTTTATTTTTATTTTTTTATAGTTTTATTTTTTTAAAGATTTTATTTATTTATTTGACAGAGACACAGCGAGAAAGGGAACACAAGCAGGGGGAACAGGAGAGGGAGAAGCAGGCTTCCCGCCGAGCTAGGTGCCCGATGCGGGGCTCGATTCCAGGACCCTGGAACCATGACCTGAGCCAAAGGCAGACGCTTAATGACTGAGCCATGCAGGTGCCCTCTAACTGGACTTTTAAAAATTCGTGGAGAGAGAACAAAGGGTGGACACCACAGAAAGCACTAAAGGTAGAGAACCATTGTCGATTGTTCCTTTTAGAGTTGGAGTCAACAAACTTTTTCTTAAAGGGCCAAAGAGTGAAAACTTGAGGCTAACTAGCCAGGTGGGCTCTCTCGTCACTACTTAATTCTGCAAAAGCAGCCATAGACAGTATGCAAATGAATGAACGTGTTTGTGTTCCAATAAAACTTTATTTACAAAAACAGCTGGTCTTTGGGCCATAGTTTACTGACTCCTGGCTTTAGAGCCCGAGAAAAAGAAAATGCCTGAATTGTCATAGTCTAGGCCTGTAGCAAGTGAATGGCCCCAAATTATGAGGACAGTTCCAATTTCAAATGATCATTACCAAATTTAGTGTCCAGATTTCTGTTTCTGAAGACATAATAATCATTCTTATGTTGTTAGGTATATTAGTTATGCATTGTTGCATGAGAAATTTCCCCATAACTTTGTAGCTTAAGATGTCAAACATAATTATTTTTTTAAAGATTTTATTTTATTTATTTGGCAGAGAGAGAGAGCACAAGCAGGGGGAGTGGCAGAGGGAAAAGCAGGCTCCCCGCTGAGCTGGGAGCCCGATGTGGGGCTCTATCCCAGGACCCTGGGATCATGACCTGAGCTGAAGGCAGATGATGCTTAACCGACCGAGCCACCCAGGGGTCCCCAAACATTATTTCATAGTTTCTACGGGTCAGGCCTGGCTGATGGATCAGGATGGGCCTGGTTTAGCCAGGTACCAGGAATTGTGGGGAGCCATTTTAGAGGTCCTGCCAAATATGGGCTAGGCATTTTATTCATTCATTTAACAAATATTTATGGAGCACCCACTGTGTGTCAGGCACCATTGTAGGCAGTAAACAGAGCAGACAAAAATCCCGGCCCTCGTTCTGGTGGAAGAAGATAGATGATAAACGAAAAGAGGAATCAATATAGAGTATCAGATGGTATTATGGACTAAATCTGTCTCCCCTTCCCCCCTCCCAAATTCATATGTTGACTGTCTAGCCACCAGTGTGGCTAAATTTGGAGATGGGGCCTTTAAGGAAGTCATAAGGTAAATGACATCGTCAGTGGACCGTCCGGCCCTGATCGGATAGGATTAGTGTCCTTAGAAGAAGCGACACCAGAGCACTGGCGCTCTGTCCACCCCGCCTTTGAGCGCCAGTGCTGAGGAACGGCCCTGTGAGGACATGAGGACACGGGAACTGTCCAGAAGCCAGCAAGAGGGACTACATCAGAAACAGAATTTGTTGGCAACTAGATCACAACTAATAGCCTCCAGAACTGTAAGAAAAGACATTTCTGTTGTTTAAGCCGCCCAGTCTGTGGTATTTTGTTATGCCAGGCTGAGAAGACTAACACAGATGGTGGTGAGTGCCATGGAGAGAAATAAAAAACAGGGTCATGCTGACAAAGGGTTTGGCCCTTTAATATGGGTGGTCAGGGGAGGCCTCACGAAGATGACATCTGAGCACAGCTCATGGGAGGTGAAGGAATGAACCAGACAAATATGGAAAAGAGTTTTAGGCAAAGGGAACAGCGAGTTAGACCTTGAGACGGGGATGCATGCTGTCCAAGGGACACAGTCCATCATGTCTGGCACAAGAATGTATGTGGAGGGTGGGGAGAAGAACATGGAGGTTACCGTCAGTCACTGCAAGAAGTTTTGCTTTGCCTCACTCTGGAGAAAACGGGGAGTCATCACAGGGTTTTGAACTGAGGAGGGCCATCACCTAACTGAGGTTTTCATGTATTCCTCAGTCTTCTGTGTGGGGAGAGATTAGTAGGAAAGGCCAGACTGGATGCAGGGAGTCCAGGAAAGAGATCATGGGGTCGGAGAGGGTTACAGGTGGAGGTAATGAGATGTCCACTTCTTGCTTTCACTTTCAGAAGCAAAATGTTCGTGCATCCGTTTCTCCATCAGCAGAGCTTAACCAAAACACCTTTTACTTGTAGTGGGTGAAGTGCAAAGAGTGCTAGACCAAGAAGCCAGGAGACCAGGTCCTAGTCTGCAGGCTACGAGGTTAGTAGGGAGGTTAAGAGGCAAAGCAGTTAGACAGATTTGGTTCTCTCTACATCTAAAATGACAATTTCAGGGGCGCCTGGATGGCACAGTCGGTTAAGCATCCAACTCTTGGTTTCAGCTCAGGTCGTGATCTCAGGGTCGGGAGATCGAGGCTTGCATCAGGCCCTGTGCTCAGCAAAGAGTCTGTTGGGGATTCTCTGTCTCCCTCTCTCTCTGCCCCTCCTGCTCAAGCTCTCTCCCTCTCTCTCTTAAATAAATAAATAGATCTTTAAAAATAAACAAATAAAGTAAATAAATAAATAAAACAACAATTCCACAGGCTATCAGTAGAAGGTGGATTTAGGACAAATGAACAGATTACTGTTCATTTTAAGCTTGATCATTGCTTTCAAGAGAAAAAAAAGGGAAATTACTGAGTTGGGCCTTCAGAAAAATTTAAAAACAATTATAGGCAAATTAACAGCATTAAGAAAACCCCTATGTTTAATCTTTAGACAGCCTGGATCCTAAGAAGACTGGGAGATGCACCACTGAATGTTCCCAATGCAAATGAACAGAACAGCACTGAACCCCAATCAGACATGATCCTATTGCTCAGAGAGTGAGTGATGTTATGGTTTCACAAGACGGTCCGATCTCTTTAATCCCACTCCTTGTACCCACATGTTAAGTCCAATGTGCCATGACAAGGCGTTGTCCCTCATATAAAGGGATTAAGGAGTATTATTCGCCATCCATGACACCCCTTGAAGTCTACTTGTGGAGATCGATAGGACCCTCATCCGGCATCTGGAAACATTCATGGTGAAGACAGGTTGAAACTCAGTGACAACTGTTCTAGAGCCCCATCAGGCAGTTTGTCCGAGAGAAAAGCACATATATACCAGCAAATACCTTTTTTTAGTAATAAAATTACCATTTTTAACCATTGAGGGGCAGTGCAAAGGGTTGCATTTAGCATTCTTGGACTGCCCATCGCCAGCCAAGTACCCACATATGTTACCTCACTTATCCCTCACAATGACCTTGAGAGACAGGTGTTACCTTCCTGGTTTTTCAGAGGAGGGAAGTGAGGCTGACTGGCCTAAGGACACACAACTAGTAAATGCAGAGCTGGGATTTCACCCCGCAATGCTCCCCTGCTAACTTTTGTTATAGGGGTTGGTTCTGATCACTGTATCTTAATGTTCACTGAACCCTGAATTGAACATCAGTCACATATTTTCCACGTTCTAGTTGTCTTCATCCTGAGAACTAATCTATCAATGTATTAGGGAACTTAAGAGCACCAAATAATTTCAGAAACTATGCCAGGTTGCTCGGCTACAGGATAGGTTAAGAGGCTGGAGGCAGTGTGAGAGGGCAAGAGGGGCCTCTGCAATGCCTACTAAGCTATGTTGAAACCTTGACTCCACAACTTACTATCCAGGTGACTTTGGGCAAACTACTCTTCCTCTCTGAGCCCCTGTGTTTTCATGTGTAAAGCAGGGACAATAATTGCCCATTAAGTTCTGTGTGTGTTAAATGTGAAAACTCACACAAGTCACTTAGAACAGAGCTTAGCACACAGTAAATGCTCAGTGAATGTTTTGTCATATTACTGTCTACCTAGAGAAAAACTTCTTTGAGTTTGCTGAAGCTATTTTCATGTCCGTGCACTTCTCAGGCTGCAAGTTTCTGTGTGTGTGTGTTTGTTGGTTAGTAGCAAGTCTCAGAGATTGACTAATAGAATTCTCTTCCCCCAAAGCTATAGCTAGTCTCGATCTTCATGGTCCAGTTCGCATTGAATAGGTAGTGTATTGCTTGTCAATTCAAATCCTGGCATAGAAAAGTAAGTTTGTATCTGTCCCACGTTTGTCCCCAAGCTCAGGTGTGAAAGCCATCATGGCTGAAATTGTGGGTACTCGTTAAGTACGCTCCACGATGCTGATGTTCTAAACGGCCTCCCAGAAATCTGCTCTTTTCAAAAACTTTTCTGGTCACAGAACTAAGTGGAATGGTCAGGGTGGGGAGTGTTGCCAACTGAGGGAATGCATGAATTGTCAAAAAGTCATGTGTTCGCTACCTGGCTTCTGATCAGTCTTCACCTTGCAAGACCCAATATTTCAAGAAAAGCAGGAAATCCAGATTTTGGATTTCTTACTTTCTTTTTTTGGTGGTAAAAATCTCATGCTTTTCAAATGTTGACAACTCGTTCAGTGGGGGAACCACAGGCAACTAATCAAATAACAGAAACTGATTAAATGTTGGCAGTTAATCCAGATGGGATCCATAGGCCAACGTTTTATCTGTGGTCTAGTCTAGCTCCCTGGTTTGAGCATTGTAGATTATTAATAAAAGAATAAAAGTGAAAGGAATGGAAATAGCCTCAGGGGGGAAAATCTTTTAGGAATGTTTTGTGATTTGGGGCCAAGAGCCTATTATCCAGGCATATAGATTTAGACGGGCCCAAAAAACTGCCTACAGGAAAAGGTTTTCTTTCAAATTATTTTGCGAATGTAAAACCACTTGAAACCACATGGTAGGGGATAACCTTGAGCTCTTAGAAGACAGCTGGCCCCCCATATTTCCCAACTTAACTGTGAAAGCAGAATGGATTTTGGAGCAGCTAGCCTAGGGTGGCCTCTGGAGGCCTGTCGCCATTTAAAATTGGAACCTCAGAAGTATTTCATAGCCCATGTGGAAGTCTGTTGACTTGCATTTTAAAAGCAGCAACTATTGCTCTTTGTATCTGTATTGTCAGAATAGCCTAGGTTACCTGCAGTAACAAATGAATGGGTGGGTAACTCTGAAGTATGTCCTACGCTGTCTCCCAAAGCTCTCCAAAGGGAGTGAGCACCAGCTGCCCACCGCGGTAAATGGCTCCCTACTGTAGCCCTGAGGAGTGTCCTTCCTTTCCCTGTCTCACTTTCCCATGCCTCTAACAGCACTTCCTCACATTACCTCCCAAGCACACCACTTGCACACACATCACACACATTTTTATGAGGAACCCTAATGAAGACAGTCACCTTCCACTTACCTCCACCTCAGCACCTTACGTCTGTCATATTATTCGTGGAAATCTAGAAGTGTAGCTGTACTGCAGTGAGACGGCTTTATGTGCCACAATGTTTTGGGGAATATGACTCAGCTCATGGAACCATGCTCTTTATACTGTAACTGACTCACACAGGTCAGTCCATCCTTAGGTGGCTGCTAGCAGAGGGTTTACACTGACATGCAGTGGTTGCTTTTGTGAGGCATTAAATTAGTTTCAAAGTAGAGAGAGGCATGAAAGGTTGGAGGCAACCTAATACTTCATATACACAGAGATTAGGATTCCTAGAGCCTAGAGATTTAGTTTCTCTATAAGTTTTTGTAGTAGGTAAGACTTTTGTATGAGTTAGGACTAGAACCACCCTACCTTTTTTTTTTTTTTTTTTTTTTAAATAAGATGGGCAAGACCCTGGGTAGATTTGGCCTTAGGCATGACTAAATTCAAGAGCTTAAGTAATGTTGTCAGACTCTTCTCTCTTTCCAAATAGCTTAGGTTGTTACATTAATGACCCTCAATGAATCAGGCCTCCAGGATCCATGCACTTGTATAGACTCAGCTTGACCACAAGAATTGCTTTGACTAATGAGACATCAGCAAGCAGGAGAATGAGAAAATATTGGGGCTTGCTCTCTTGGAATTCTACATCACCATGGGAAGAATCCTAATCTAGCCTCCTTGAAGAAGACCATATGGAGTGCGGCACCTAGCAGTCCTAGCCGACCTTGTTTTAAATTTTTCTGTCAAAAAGGGAGTAAGGACCTTGTTTTAAACTTTTCTGTCCCTCCTACACCACCTAGAGACATAGGGTAGGTGTTCAATAAACACTTGCTGACAGATTGATTGATTGGACTTAAAAGAACATTTCCTTTAAATCCTTGGGTAATTAAGAACTACTCCTTTTTTTTTTTTTTTTTTTTTTTTTTTAAGAGCTACTCCTTAATAGGGAGATGAAGAAAAAAGACGAGCTGTTGAGGATAGATGTGTGTCAGGTCATGTGGTCCTCAATGCTCATCAGTATGGAGTAGGCCTTGCATTCTCTTGTCTAAAGCATCAGATCGTTAAAAGGCATGTTTGATGTTACTTGGTTAGTTAATCAAACAAGTAATTTCGTAATTACCTACATCGAAGGTTAACCATTAATAGATGAATGAGTATTCCAAAAGGAGAAATCTACAAGGGGGGGAGAATGAGAATTTGATGAAGAGAATGTCCCTGCTAAATGAGTAATAAATTGATAGATGTTATAGAACCAGTCTATGCCTGCCTCATTCATTGAACAAATACTCAATGAGTATTATGTCAGCCTCTTTTGTCCGGAAAGGACAGCAATCATCTAGGTCACCCACACCATCCCACCACTGCCCAGATAATAGATGAGAGAAACAAAGCTGAGAGAGATGGGACCTATCCAGGTCATGACACACAGGACTAGAACTCCGTTCTCTTCCTTCCTGGGTTCATGTATCATATCAGGATCCCTTACAGCACACCAGCTTTGTTTCTAGTTGTGTGATTTTTTTTTAAGATTTTTTTAATTATAATTTATTTATTTGACAGAGAGAGACAGTGAGAGAGGGAACACAAGCAGGGAGAGTGGGAGAAGGAGAAGCAGACTCCCCACTGAGCAGGGAGCCTAATGTGGGGCTCGATCCCAGGACTCTGGGATCATGACCCAAGCTGAAGGCAGACGCTTAACGACTGAGCCACCCGGGCGCCCCTAGTTGTGTGATCTTTTTTTTTCTTTTTAAAGATATTATTTATTTATTTGACGGAGAGAGAGACAGCAAGAGAGGGAACACAAGCAGGGGGATTGGGAGAGGGAGAAGCAGGCTTCCCACGGAGCAGGGAGCCTGATGCGGGGCTCGATCCCAGGACCCTGGGATCATGACCTGAGCCGAAGGCAGACGCCCAACAACTGAGCCACCCAGGCACCCCTAGTTGTGTGATCTTGATTCAATCATTTGCCCTCTCAAATCTCATTGTCTGTAAGGTGATGGGAATGGGCCAGATGAGGTCCAACACACTTGCCCAATCTCTATATAACCCCTTGAACCCACCTCTATTTATCTCCTGAAGTAAAGTTAATATAAATGTGCTTGGAAGTTTGAGCTTTTAAATGAGAGCCATAGATGGAATAGCCTTTGTATATGTGTAGTCCCAATTTAACCCACAGTAATAAAAAGGGATTTTCCCACAGGCTGGATTAGATGGCTCTGAGGTGGAGGAGGCAGCTTTTTGCATAAACTCCTCTAGCTGAGAAAATCTCTTGTGATGATCTGAATTGAAAAACAGTCCATTCTGAGCATTGAGAGGAGGGAAGGGCACTGTTTATTATTATTATCATCATTACTATTATTATAAAAAATACATAACAAAATTTACCACCTTAACCGTTTTTAAGTGTACAGTTCAGTAGCATTAAGTATATTCATATTGTTGTGAAACAGAACTCCAGAATTTTGCAAATCTGAAACTCTATACTCATTAAAGAATAGTTCCCCCTTTCTCTTCCCACCCCTTACCTCATAACTACCATTCTACTTACTGTTTCTATGAATAGGACTACTTTAGATACTTCATATAAGTAGAATCATACAATATTTGTCTTTTGCGACTGGTGTATTTCACTTAGCATTCCTAAAGATTTCTTCATGTTGTAGCCTATAGCAGGATTTCCTTCTTTTTAAAGGCTGAGTAGTATTTTATTATATGTATATCCCATATTTTCATTATCCATTCATCCACTGATGGACATTAAGTTGCTTCCACCTCTTGGCTGTTGTGAATAGAGCTGCTATTAACATGGGTACGCAAATAGTCTTCAAGACTCTGCTTTCAGTTACTTGGAGAATATACCCAAAAGTGGGATTGCTTGATTACATAGTAGTTTAATTTTTTAACTTTTTGAGGGCCTATCACACTGTTTTCCATTTTACAATTCCACCAACAGTGCAAAGGGTTCCAATTTCTCACACCAGCACTCATTTTCTTCTTCATTTTTTTAAATAGTAACCATCCGAATGTGATGATAGCTCACTGTGATTTTTTTAAATAGTAGCCATCTGATGAGATGATATATCACTGTGGTTTTGATTTGCACTTCTCTGATTATTAGTGATGTTGAGCATCTTTTCTTATGCTCATTGGCCATTGGTATAACATCTTTGGAGAAATGTCTATTCAAATTCTTTGCTCATTTTTAAATTGGGGTTATTTGATATTTTTTGTTGAATTATAGGAGCTCTTTATATATTCTGGATGTTAACCCCTCATCAGATTATGATTTGTAAATATTTTCTCATTCTGTAGGCTGCCTTTTTAAACTGTTGATTGTGTCCTTTGATGCACAAAAGTTTTTAAGTTTGATGTAGTCTTATTAGTCTATTTTTGTTTTTGTTGCCTGTGCTTTTGGTGTAACATTCAAGAAATCAAGTCCAATGTCAGTAAGCTTTTCCCCTGTATTTTCTTTTAGGAGTCTTATAGTTTGGAGTCTTTAACCCGTCTTGAGTTAATTTTTGTATATGGTGTGGAATAGGGTCCAACTTCTTTTGTTTTAACATCTAATATCCAGTTTTCCCAGCACGATTGGTTGAAGAGACTGTTCTACCCCCTTTAAGTAGTCTTGGCACCCTTGTCAAAGATCATTTGACCACATATGTAAAGATCTATTCTTGGGCTTTCTATTCTATTCCATTGGCTTCTATGTCTCTCTTTATGCCAATACTACACTTTTGATTACTGTATTACTTTGTAATACATTTTAAAATTAGGAAGTGTTCGTTTTCCAACTTTGTTATTTTTCACAATTGTTTTGGTTAATCAAGGTCCCTTGAGATTCCATATGAAGGTCACTGTTTTTAAAATTAGGGCAAACTCTATAGTACTCTGTCACAAAGCACTATGAATTGCTGTCTTACCCACTTTCACTCCTCAGGTAGCATGCTCTTTCTTCCATTCCCCATCACAGCACACATCATATTATCTTGGACTTGCCCGCTTGTTTGACTATAAGTTCCTTTCTTCACCTTGGGCTTTAGCACAGTGCCTGGTTCATAGTGGGGATGTAATACTAATTTTGAATGGATAAACGCAAGTTAGAATGAATGAATGAGAAACTTCAAAACTCAGAATCTGCTGTCGTGGATGTTGACCTTTAACTCAAATAACAAATCACAGAGAGGCAGGTCTTGGCTTAGACCAGCCAGCAGCAGTACTTGTACCACAGAAGAGCCATTGGACCAGTAGCCTCTCCCACTATGGTGTGGAGCTGGGAGACATGCAAAAGGAGTAGCAGAAAATCCTCAAGGACACAGAGCATTTCCAGTCCACGACCCTATTAAGTGGAGACCTACTTCCAATCCCAGGGGCTTATATTCTGCCAATCCTGCTGGACCCTTTTTAAATTGATACTTCTTGTGCTCCAGACACATGGAATAATAGACCATGTCTGTCTTAGATTGAGCTCCCTATGAGCAGAGTCTAAGACAGAAATTCTTGTATAGGTAATTTAGTGAGGGACTTCTCTAGGTGAAACTTATAATGGAGAAGGGAAATGGGAAAGGTCTGGGAAGAAGCTGAGCAAAGATGTGGGTTCAGCTGATGTCAGGCCTCAGCCTGTTTCTACAGGAAATTCTGAAGTATGAATGGCACCAAGACTTGTCCTACCTTGAGATAAGGGGATCAGCCTTTGGTACCTTGTAGTAGTCATTGGCTATGGAAAGCACAGGTAGATGTGCATGACTTTGCAGGTATTCCCAGATGGGAATGGGTGACTCTCAGGGACAGGGAGAAAAAACCAGAAAAGGGAATTGGGGAAAAGCACCAGCAGCATCAACTACACTTCCTTTGTTGTTGATTTTGCTTCTTCTACTCTAGAATAATGTTTTCCTTTTATCCTGTCAGGCAACTCCAAGCTCTCTTCCAAAGTAAGGGCCAAGAAACTCAAGGGAACATTCACCAGTTTTCCTACTGCTGCTCCTTAATGGCCTTCCCCAATGTGGCTTCTGGGGTCTGAAGGACTATTGGCCTGAAATTTCTCTAACCCTGGAAATTCTCCCAAGTGAAGGAACCCAGGAAATCCTTGATCTTTTCATCTGATCAACTGTCCCCATCCATTCAGCTTAATGGAACATTCTGACTCTCAAGACTAATATTCTAAGGGGGGCAGTCATTTTTCTCTTAGCCTTAGATGACTCTATCCCCTTCACTGCCACACCTCTGGCCAAACCTTTATATACAATAGCCCAACTGTGGGTTTTTTGTTTTTGTTTTTGTTTTTGTTTTGTTTTGTGACTGCAAAAGTGGGAGATGTGTCCCACAATTCCGGGGAGTGAAGGGCTGCCTGCCTGCCTCCATACCCCCCATGTCTCTCTAGCTAATATATAAGGATATATGTGTTGAGATAACCTAAAACCCTGCCCTTCCGCTTAATGGTTGAAAGAGAAACCTGGTGCTAGGAGAGAAGCATTTCAAACTTAGTGCTCTTCATAGTAAAGTGATTAGAAGAAACTTTGTAATGAGACCCAGGGCATGGTGGATATGAATATGCCCACTCCATACTTAAGCTCAGAGACTGGGTTCTGTTGCAGAATTCGGAGTACCCAGGTAAGTCCAAAGTAACCAACTTATGGAATATAGCATAGTTCTGTCACAACCAACATATAAAAGTGGAGGCAGAGAGCAGGAGAAGGGTCAACAAAGTGATGCAACCTAGCAATTTCATGTCCTTCCAGGGACAAGGGAAAAGAGATTCAACTAATCACAGAATTTTGGTAATAACATTCAAGGCACAGTTAAAAGGTACATCCCAAATATGGCCCATAGGAAGAAGGGCAAAATGATAAAACTTTTACCAGGCTGGAACTGGTTTTCTCCCAAAATAGCTAGAACCAACACAATATGCAGCCACAAATATTCCTTTATTTTCTGAAGATGACATCATTTCACCAACATGAGAAATTCATATGGCTAATATTAAGGTTGTTGACCCTACATCCTGGCCATTTTACGCTAAAATGATACATTTCTCCCTCCCTTTCCCTGTCCTGGGTTCCGTTATAGATTTTATTCCATTATAGATCTTCCTCATGTTCCCTGACAGTGAATAAGACCATGATAAAATTTCTTATTCCTAGTCCCTAGATTTCTTCTCTGACCATGAAGGAAATTAAAGGTGTAGGTAGGAGAAAGCTAAGTTCTTTCTAAAATATGTGTGTAGAGAGAGGGAAAAAAAAAATCTCACAGTAGCTTGGTGGGTTGAGGGGGACAGGATGGGGTAGAAAGCTAGCCTACTTCTTTCCCAAGACTGACACACTGAGGGTTCTAGAGGGGAGAGGGGTGGGCGGATGGGTCAGCCCGGTGACGGGTATTAAGGAGGGCACGTACTGCATGGAGCACTGGGTGTTATCCGCAAACAATGAATCATGGAACACTACATCAAAAACTAATGATGTACTGTATGGTGATTAACATAACATAGTAAAATAAAATTTAAAAAAAACTTTATATAATTCCACTTATTACAGGTCCTTATTACTTCTCTAGAAGTCCAAACTCCTTATCTACATTTCTCAGTTTGGCCCTGCGCCGGTTATTTACCCATCATCTTTCAGCCCACATCTGCTTTTCTCTATTCTGCTCTATTCTGCTCTACAATCCTGAACCCCAAGGTCTGCATACTACTTTTCCCAGGATTCCTTGACAGCTGGCTTCCTGTTATTTCTGCCAGTAGAGGTCACTGGCAGGACATAGAAAGTAAGAAGGTAAAGAAGCTATTCTTCCTCTCTGCGTCTAGCCCCTTCTCTTCAAAGTGGCTGCATCCCTCTGGCAATCCCCACCTTCTCCATTAGTAACTATATCAGCCATGAGTCCTCTCCTCCATGGTTCCAGCAAGCCACATAGCCCTTCTCTGAACATCTAGGCTCTGGTAACACCATCTTCATCCTTCTGTCCCCAGCTCTAGCACTATAACTGCTGGTTCATGTAGTTGTTTAAACTTGGGTCATGAGCCAACCCCTTTGTCCTGGTGTTCTCACTCTGTGTCTTCTGCCATTGTTTTCTTGACTTGGACTCATATTAATACGGACTCCAACATATTTTTCTAGTCTTATCTCCTGCCTACCCCTAAATTCAGATACTACCTCCCACCCTGACTCAGATAACCATATGCTCCAGTCACACTCCATTTGCTCCTTCTTCACCTAAGTCATGTGTGATATCTCTTGAAAAAGATCATCAGATACAACTCTGATCAAGCAAAACTACATTGGTTAGAGTTACTATAGGAAGAGAGAGCACCACCTTGCTAGAATCTTAGTAACATCTTAGAGAAGTTAGGGAAGGAGCAATATAGGCTTTGAGGGCTCTGACTAGGTGATTTTAAGAAAGATCTTGTAAGACAGGGAACTCGTTAGGATTGGGCAGAATTTCTAACCTGAAAGCTTTGGATTCTGATCCACAGGGAGATAAGGGCCTTAAGGTGACTATGTTAGTTGATTCAGTGTTATCTTCTACAAGCAAGTAGCTTCTAGAACAGGTAGCTGAGTTATTTTGCTTGATCCTTATATTGCTAAAATAGGAGCAGGGAAATATACATGGCTCATATTTTGTTTAACACAGAGAAATTACACTGATTTCAGTTCTTACTAGGCCACTTCTCCACCTCTGTCATCATTTACAATGTTTCTTGCCCTTAGAAATATATTTTATCTTTCACTGCATGTTTGTTCACTCATTCAGTATCTGTTTATTAAGGGCTTACTGTATGGCAGACACTATCCTAGGCACTGGGGGATGCAACATTGGAAAAGAAAGATGAGGTCCCATGGAGCTTATGCCTTATTAGAAGAGAGAGATAATAAAGAAATAATGTAATTTCAGGTAATAATAAATCCTATGAAGAAGAATAATTTAGAGGATGCAGACAGAATGTGGCTATGACTGGCGGTGGGGGAGTATTTTAGATAATGTGTTAAAATCCTACCCATTCTTCTTGGCAAAAATTGACAAGGCAAGAAACAACAAATGTTGGAGAGGTTGTGGAGAAAGGGGAACCCTCTTACGCTGTTGCTGGAAATGCAAGTTGGTACAGCCACTTTGGAAAACAGTGTGGAGGTGTGTCAAAAAATTAAAAATAGAGCTACCCTATGCCCCAGCAATTGCACTACTGGATATTTACCCCAAAGACACAGATGTAGCGAAAAGAAGGGCCATATGCACCCCAGTGTTCATAGCTGCAATGTCCACAATAGCCAAACTGTGGAAAGAGCCGAGATGTCCTTCAACAGATGAATGGATAAAGATGATGTGGTCCATATATACAGTGGAATATTACTCAGCCATCAGAAAGGATGAATACCCAACATTGGCATCAACATGGATGGGACTGGAAGAGATTGTGCTAAGTGAAAGAAGTCAAGCAGAGAAAGTCCATTATATGGTTTCACTTACTTGTGGAACATAAGGAATAGCACGGAGGACATTAGGAGAAGGAAGGGAAAGATGAAGGGGGGGGAATCGGAGGGAGAGACGAACCATGAGAGACGATGGACTCTGAGAAACAGCCTGAGGGTTTTAGAGGGGAGGGGGTGGGGGGATGGGTTAGCCAAGTGATGGGTATTAAGGAGGGCACGTGCTGCATGGAGCACTGGGTGTTACACAAAAACAATGAATCGTGGATCACCACATCAAAAACTGATGATGTATTGTATGGTGACTAACATAACATAATAAAATAAAATTTAAAAAAATCCTTCCCATTCTTTTAATACCAATTACATATATTACCTTTTCAATAAGTCATTGTCAACCACTACATATATTGAGATGATATTATGATAGTGACTCATGGTTTTCTTCCTCTTAGTAATTCCTTTTTATTCTCCCAAACTTCAACTATGAAAACTTTATCTTTAGACTAAGTTTATTGTCCTAGTAAGAACAAAGAGTCAAAATCTTGCTTTGAGTTCCAAAATATCAAAAGTAAAACCTGGAGGATTCATATGATGTAGTTTATGCCATAAATCAAGAGATGGGAAGATTATAACATAAGGTCACAGACAAGATATAAAAAATACTCTCTGGGCTAGGGATGTGGAGTTGGTCTGGGAGATAGAAGAAAATGGGAGGAAGTCAGCTTAGAGGTGAAAGAGAGCTCTGGTCCCTTACCCTCTTTGGGATCAGTCCTGCAGGGACCATGTCACCAGCCATAGTTGGTGGTTGTAAGTAAGTTTGAAGAGATCTCAGGGCAGAGAGCTTGTACTTCACCTCCCCAAGGAGGCTTCAAACTTCTTGAAGAAGCTTTTCGACCAGGATCCAGTAAAGCAGCAATGGCTAAGGATGAATTCAGGAATTCTCAGAGATTCTTGGATACTCCTGAGTGGTACAGGCTTGCTGCTAAATGTGTCTATACTCCAAGAGGCAGAGAGGGCCAGAGGAGGAAAGCGGCTTCATGGACACCACATGCAAACCCAGTTAATAAATAATATGTAGATAATACAAATTATAGGAATGTGGTGAGGCCTCATACATCAACAATAGTTGCAGTAGAGAGGACAACATTTAAAGACCAGACAAGACACCTAGACCTCCAGATGCTCCCATTTAATACAATGTGTATTAGTTTGCTAGGAATACTGAAACAAAGTATCACAAACTGGATGGCTTAGACAAGAAAAATTTATTGTTTTCACAGTTACAGAAGCTAGAAGTCTGAGATCAAGATGTTGGCAGAGTTGGTTCCTTCTGAGACTTGTGATGGAGAATTTGCTACATGCCTCTCCCCTAGCTTCTGGCAATTTGTTGGCAATCTCTGACATTCCTTGGCTTGATGAAGTATCACCCCAGATTTCTGCCTTCATCCTCAGATGGTATTCTCATATGGGTCGATCTGTCTGTCTCCAAATATTGCCTTTTTATAAGGACACAAGTCGTGTTGGATTAGGGCCCATGCTAATGACCTCATATTAACTTGATTACCTCTATATAGAACCTAACTCCAAATAAGGTCATATACTGAGGTATTGGATGGTAGGAATTCAACATATGAAGTTGGGAGGTGGGTCACAATTCAAGCCCTAACACCATGTATATAAAGCCCTTGGGAGAATGAAAGGAGAAGAAATTTGAATTTGACTGAAAAGAACCCACATACTGAGTTGCCCTGTGTGTCAAACAGGCTTTAATATGGCCCCAGTGGTCCTTACCTCCTGGTATTAATGTCTTTGTAATGTCTGCCCCGGGAGTGTGTGCAATACCTGTCACTTGCTTCTAACCAATAGAATATGGCAAAGGCAATGAGATATCACTCCTGTGATTATGGAGGAGACTCCATCTCACTGATAGACTCAATCTTTGTCCTTTGCTGGCTTCGAAGAAGTAAGCTAGCATGTTGTAAAAAAGCTTATGGAGAGGGCCACATGGCAAGAGACTTCTATAAGTTGAGACTGGCAGCCAGCAAGAAGCTGGGGCTCTCAGTATTACAACTGCAAGGAAATGAATCCTGCCAACAACTGGAGTAAGCTAGGAAGTAGATCCATCACCAATTGAGCCTCCGAATGAGAACCAAGCCCTGGCCAACATCTTGACGACAGCCTGACTAAAGGCTCAGCTAAGCTATGCTGGGACTCCTAACCCGCAGAGACTGTGAGATCATTTAAAGGTGTGGTGTTTTAAGCTACTAAATTTGTGGTGATATTTTACATTGCAATGGAACATACCTGGAGTTATTGAGAGTTTTATTATTAGATGAAGAAATTTGTGGGTTGGGTATTGGGGGAGACAGGGGATATAGTTACTTTCAGTCATAGCATAAAGAGAATTACATTTTGTACCTGTCAATACTTAATAAAAGTCATACTTGTATTATACCACATCAAATTAATATCTTCCTTTTCTTTGTTTCTACTGTTTTATCCCACCCTCCAGTTTTAATATAGTCTCTGGCATTTGACAGTTCATTGTTCCCAGGTTTATTTACTCAAGGAAAATACCCAAGTTCTGTGACCTGGTAGATGGTAATTTTGCTCTGATGTGAATTTTAATCACAAGTGCTTTGAAGATGGTGTGAGACAAAGAGGGCTTATTGGTGAGTAAGCCTAGCAAAATGGTGCCTCTCAAATTTCTCTATAGGAGTTCCTTAGGGGCTATATCTATTTGGGGAGCTTGCCTGGTCAACATTACATTAATCAAGAAAAATAACAACATTTTCTAAAGATGCATTTACTTACTCTTCACTTGAGAATCAGAGAATGTCACTTGTCCATACTAAAGAATCTCATCATTATTATTATTAATTGGGTGTCTTGGAAGGGGGAGGAGAGAGAAAGGAGGAGAGAGAATTTATTCCTTGCTGCTCTTACAGCTAGCAGACCACCCAGAATCAGAGCTCAGTGTGGCTTTGTTGTTCTCTTCTCATTATCAAGGATATAGTAATTCTAGTGATGTAACAAAAATGTTCTTTGTGAGAAAAAAGCAGACTGATAGTGCTGGTGATGGCAATAAAGAAGAACTAAAGTCTAGGAAAGTGAAGATATTTGCATTTTAAGGATTAGCAACTGTTTTAGGATATGTTCCCTCTGAAGGTCAAGAATCTACTCTAAAATGTGCTGATTGTAAAAAATCTGGAAAGGGAATACACTAAAGGAAAGGGGCATGCCATAATCCTATTATCCCAAAATAACAAAATTAACAGTTTGGGATATATATTTCTAGTCCTTTTCCTATATGTGTGGTTTTTTAAAAGATTATTTATTTGAGAAAGAGAGAGTGAGTGAGCATGGGGGTGGGGGCAGGTGGGAGGCAGAAGGAGAGAGAATCCCAAGCAGGCACCCTGCTGAGCTTGGAGCCTGAGGAGGGGCTCCATCTAATGACCCTGAGATCATGATCTGAGCTGAAACCAAGAGTCCGATGCTTAACTGCGCCACCCAGGCGCCGCATATGTGTTTTAAATATAATTGAGATTATAGTACCCTATCATTTGCCTCAAAAATATCAAAAGCAAGTTCTCATACCAATAAATCACTTGGAACAAATACGTTTAACAAATGCATTCTATTCCTTTACATGAAAGTAACATAATTTGTGATAATTTGCCTAATAATCTTCTAATTAGCCACTATTTTCCCACTTTCATTACTATTATAGTGAACATTTTATAACTGAATTTTAACTAAAATTTCACATTCTCAGGGATATGTGTATATATATATATGTGTGTGTGTGTGTATATGATTATGAGTGTGTGGGTGTGTATAAAACTAGAAATGGAACTACTGAACCAAAAGGTTATGAAATTTTAAAGTCTGTTAATTTATATCACAAAATGCTTTCCAGAAAGATTTGTACTCGCTGTGTAAGACGATCTCCATCCCACCATGGCCCTCCTAGCTTTGAGTATTTTCATAGTGCTGATAGCAGAGAAAGAGCTAATTCATTTTGGTCCAGATCTACTTTGTAATGTGTTAAGAACTATTTGTTCTTAAACTTGCCTTCCACCACTGATTGACTTTACCTCCTTCTTTGTTAAATGGTTATATATGGCAGAGTCTTTTTCTGGGCTCTCTTTCTGTTCCATTCATCCAGTTTTTGCCCGTGGGCCACAGATACTGATTTGCTGTAATTTCATAACATGTTTTAATATTTGGTGGAGCAAGTCTATGTCATTGGTCTTTTTGGTATATTCCTCAGCTAAATGCACCTTCTTTTTTTTTTTTAAGATTTTTATTTATTTATTTGATAGAGAGAGAGACACAGTGAGAGAGGGAACACAAGCAGGGGGAGTAGGAGAGAGAGAAGCAGGCTTCCTGCTCTGCAGGGAGCCCGATGCGGGGCTCAATCCCAGGACCGTGGGATCATGACCTGAGCCGAAGGCAGATGCCCAATGACTGAGCCACCCAGGCGCCCCCGCCTTCTTAGAATACTTTTGGTTTTAACCTCCGCTATAGCACCAACTATATTTTACCTTAAATTATGGCTACATAACATTTCCCTGAAGAAACAGAAAGCTCCTTGGAGTTGGAGATTTTTAAACCTTCTTCCTTTTTTTTTAATGTCCCCGTTTCTGTACCACACTTGTTTATTCACAAAATATAGTGAGGGTGTCTCAACTGCAAGCAATTGGTTTCTGTTGGAACCAACTCCAGAATTGTCCATCTTCTGCTTTCTGAATACCCAGAGTCTTGAAACAGCTATTCTGTCTCCTCTATTTCTCTCTGTCCTCAGTTACAGTCCAGTCACATCCAGCAATCCCTGAAGCAGACAACATAAAGAATTGACAATTACTATCGAGGGTAATTTGTTCGGCACACTGCCCTATACATATCCTCCCTACCCACTGGCGCTATTGAAAGATGAACTAATAGATCATTATCATTATACAGGATGAATGAAGATATAGCTAAATATTAATGAATTTTATTCAGTAATTGCCCACATAAGAGACAAAATTATCATTTAAAAGAACTGTAGTTACTAATTAGGCTCATTACTCCTTCAAGGGTGAAGGTTCCAGGGAGCAGAGGTTATTACATATTGCTCTAAACTAAAACTAACTCCAACTATCATGTGTGACTTTTGGTGTCTCTAAAAATAGTATAGAAGTTAACTAGGGATATTTTAAAACCAAATAAGTGGCCTTTTATTTATTTAAGAAATTCATTTGGTCGAAACAGTAACTCCTAAATCCAGCTATGCTTTGGAAACTCATGAGAATTGAAAATGCAGATTCCTTTATACATTAGAAAGTTGGACTCTGTAAGGCCAGTGCTGGAACCAGGAATTTGGGTTTTTTTTTCCTTTTCTTTCTTTTTCATTTTTTAATTCCCTAAGTGATCCTAATCCTTTAGCCTTATGGGTACTATTAGCCTAAAACATGTTGTTAGCAGGACTGAGATCATTGCAATACATACACTCATTTTTGCCAAGACATATTCTACAGAATTCTATGCAAGACCAGGGCTGGTGTTTATGTGAGCAGAGGAGGGAATTCCAGATTGAGGTATGAACTAAAGGACACCAGGTAAGTACCATCCCTTCTTATTCCCTCCCACCCAACCAGCCCCTTGGCAAATGAGCTCCCCTACTGCCAATCTAGCTGCCTAAAATCCTATACCTAAAGCAGCCAGGGGCTGCTGGGAAAGGCCAGTTGTGTTTTTATGAGAGCACTCAGCTGCATGGACTTGGAGAATGGAGTCAAAGGTGTAGCTGCTGCAGGAAGAAGTCTGTGAGGAGACTGATGGGGCAGGGGGTTAATAAGCGTGTCTAATGACAGCAGGTGCCCAGAGTGCTGGTGCGACTGGAAAGGTGGGATCACCAAATTTTCACAGACACCACCGAACACTACAGAGTCAGGGATGGATGCCTGTCCGGCGACAGCCTGCCCCCATTTATTCTGGGTCCTTGTCTCTTTGCCATTTTCTAGGTTTCTGGCCTCAAAATGGTATGCAAAAACCAAACTCTGATCGAATCCACTCTCTTCTCCAGGAATGTGACCAGTACATCTCTCTGTTGTAACACAACACTGGTAAGCCTGGCCCAGACCATAAGGGTTTCCTTGGGCATCCTTATCTGCATAAACATTCCGAGCTGCCTTTTTATCTGACCCAGCTGGTCTATAATAATTTCCTATGATTTCCTTTTATCTTTTATTTCCATCCAAATATATTTTGTCCCATTGCCAACTTATTTATTATGTGACATTCTTTCTCCCTTCAGACACACTATCCTCCTTGACCCATGTTGGCATAATTCCCCCTAGCCTGTTGTGTCTATCTCTTATATAAACTTTCCATCTCCAAATTATTCCAAATCTGTTTCTGGTTTTAGCCTCTCCTTAGTAATCCTTGTTACATAATGTGTCTATTATATCTCTTGGTATTTGTTTTCTTTCAGTTCACTTCTTACCATGCATATGAAAGTCATTTGTAAGGAGAGCTGTTTAGAATTTGCTTTTATTTTTCCTTTGGTTTCTTTTAGGGTTCTGCCTCCATCCTTTGAGTTCTTTTAATCTCTGACCCTCCTCCCTTATTCAAGCCCCCTTGATTTCTCCATAACATGCTAGTTTATACCTTCCTCCCAGATGCATGCAATTTTTACCATTGTGGCTTTGTGTATTGCTGTGGTTTTGCAGAAAGAGTTGGCTCTCTTTCATGGAACTTTCTTGTCTCCACCATTCATTTGTTTAGTGGGAACCCCGTTCAAAATCAGTTTCGTCCATATCATTAGCATGTGCCTAGAGCCTGAAGGAAGGCTGATAGAGACTTTTTAAAAAATGTGATAAACTCATTTTATGTTTTCATGAGACTAGCTGTCTATAAAAAGTCCAGAACAACCAGTTGAAAATGAAAAACATTTTAACTCACTGCCTCTTTGGTCTATAGGGAGTTGAATAGTTTTAATTCTTTTTTTTTTCATTAAATTCTTAACTTTATTTCCCCACTTCCTCACCTAAATGTCCTTTATGTCGTTGTTTTAGGTGTGCAGGTGTATATAGGAGCTTATGTCACCTACACACTCCCTTCACATTTTAGAAACACTGTCAGATAGGATGTCCCAGTTATGCCTGGACTTCCTATAACCATTCAGAACGGTCAACAGCGGTGAGAGGTCATCGTAGAAGGAGATAAAGCAGTGAGCATGACTGGAAGTCTAGTGACGACTCAAATATTTTCAGGCAATGTGAATTTCCTCAGGGAGGGATTATGTCTTTGGTCATCTTTGTTACTCAGCCTCCCTGAGCCTCAGTTTACTCATCTGAAAATAGGGACAATATTAACAATACCTACACAATGGGACCCCTGTTAGGATTACTGAAATACTATCTAGGAAGAAACATCCTATTAATGGTGATCAAATAACAAGATGTGACTATGGAAAGTCATCTGGGTATCATTCAGTAGATTTTTGTGCCAGGGAACTAGTCAGTAATTTAATAACCTTAAAAAGAAAGTAATTTTTCCTATGGGAATAATTTAGTGCCTAGGAGAATCCAGATGAGCATAATTAACACATCATTGTTTAAAGTACCTGAGGGTAAATTTACCCGCGTTAAGATCCCATCCTGATAATAATGTGGTTTTGCGTTCAAAGAGTACAGACCGGGAGAAGAAACTCTGATTTGAACATTCCACTGTTTAGACCCAGGGTACAAACTTACTCAATGCAACTTCCAAAATATTGCTATTAAAATCCTTGAGCCAATTGCATTTTCACCTCAGTCAGGAACATAGAATTGAGAGGAAAAGAAATCTTGAACTCTCTATTGTTTGGAATAGGACCCAGACTCTGGAGTCATGCTGCTTCCATGAAAATGACAGCAAATGTAGTTACTGGCTGTGTGCTCTTAGGCAGGTTACTTAGGCAGGTTAACCTTCCTGAACCTCAGATTTTTCCGATGTAAAAAAAGGAAAATAATAGTACCTATCAATTAGAGTAGCTATGAGGAATTTTTTTTTCATGAATGGAAAACCCTTACCACTGAGCTTGGCACATAGTAAGCACTCAATAAAAACTTGTTGCTATTATTATTTTTTAAAAGATTTATTTATTTATTTGACAGAGAGCGACACAGAGAGAGAGGGAACACAAGCAGGGGGAGTGGGAGAGGGAGAAGCAGGCTTCCTATCGAGCAGGGACCCCGATGCAGGGCTTGATCCCAAGACCCTGGGATCATGACCTGAGCCAAAGGCAGTGGCTTAACCGACTGAGCCACCCAGGTGCCCCTGTTGTTATTATTTTAGAAAGCTGAGATCCAGGGAAAATTTCGTTTACCCAAAGTGTCACAAATATATTCTGCAAAGAATGAAATTTTTGTCTCTGACATTGAGTTAATGTCAATTCTTTGGGCTTTTTCCACCACACCAATAAGCCCTCCATACTTTTAATTTGTCTTTTTTTTTTTTTTAATAAGCAAATTCTACACCCAGTATGGGGCTTGAACTCACAAACCTGAGATCAAGAGTTGCATGCTCTCCCGACTGAGCCAGCCAGGCATTGCCATATTTTCCATTTGTACTCACCTTCTTCTATTACCATTCTGTCACATCTGGTAATCTTTTATCATTATATAAACTATTCATAGAAAATCCTTATTACTTGAGGCAGAAACTTTAGTCCTGGGTAACATGTATACAAGTTAGACATATATATGTATAAATATATAGTTGACAGTCACGTGTTTTCTTATCTGTTAGTCAGCATGTTCTCTTACCTTTCAGATGGTAAGCTCATTGAAGTGCAGTCCATGTCTTATTTAAAATATGTATAAACCCCTGAGGCTTGCCAACTTCTAATTGTTACTTGTGTCTTCAAACTATGCTAGAAAGAAAGAAACTTAGTAGTATTAGTTAATCATATATTCCAATTTTCACTAAAAACTTTTATTATATGTATTTCTCACTACAGCCTATTTTACAATAGAGGATGCCAAGGCTCAAAAGAGGTAAATAATTTGCCCAAGATCACACTACTCATAACTGCTTAGTAGGAAACAGAAACCCAGGATGACTGACACCAGATCTTCATTATCATAAGAAAAGGTGGGAATGGGGAATTCACAGACTGGCTGCACCTATTCAGACACAAGTTAATCTGATTAAGATCCATCACTAGTAGAAAACACACATTTTATGAGAGAAAAAATTTCACATGGCTCAATTATCTGAAGCATAGGCGAGCCCATTTGTTGACACAAAATTGACTATTTCCTTACCAATACCATCTATGTTGTGCATTTCTTTTTTTAAAGTAGTGGATTCTGACTGATATTGCAGCACACAAGATCAGTTAAGCTTCAGCTTAGAGTTTGGCTGTAGGGTAGTGTGTGTTTAATCCAACCCATACCACCATTTAATTGTAGAAGAATCAAAGTTATCTTTTATGTGACAGTCTTTGTCTCTTCAAACACTGTATCTGTTTTGATCCATCTTGACTTCATGTTGGGGTTAGGTTTAGAAACTGTCAAAAACACTTTTAACAAGCTTGTTATAAAAAAAGAGAATCAGCTGAGTAAATTAATGTCTCAACACAAGAAAATATTCAATGATTATTATAATATTTGAAAACAAAGACCCACAGAACTATGGGAAAGAGACAGGATAGTGAAATCATACTGAATTCATGGCAAATTCATTTACATCTGAAATGACTAACAATATGTATATTTTGTGAAACAACATTAACTTTTTCACCCCCCATATTTTATGACTTCATACAATTATATAAAGCATTTCTCAAAATCTTGAAATATATTCAGACACTGAGGCTAAGGGGTTGCATGTCAGATAAGTACTGAGAAGACCAATGGAAAAATGTCAACAAAAGTCCTTATCACTTAACATTGAATATGAAGAAAAAATCAATGGAAAAACTTTGTTATTTGCAATTTTTTTAAAATGGTCAATTTTAATCTTAGTTTAGAGCTTCACCTTGATCTGACTAGTCAGGATTTGAGTTGTTTTGTTGAGCAAACTAGATATTAAATATTCTATATTCTTAATTTTTTCTATCAGCACAGAAAAGGCAATTTATAGCATAGTACCTTTATAAACAAGTATTTTTATATAAGTGATTTGCTACAGTTTTCCTTCAATTAAGGCCAATTTTATTCTTAAAGAGAGACATTATATTCCTGATTTAATATTTTCGTTCTCAAAGCAGGAGTTTATATTATCCTATTTTCACTATCTTAATATGACCTTGGGACAATAATGGATTAGGCAAATCCATCAGGATTTTATCTTTCAGGGATTGTGCTGTCTTTGGAGAATTGAACCCAAGACACTGAAATGAGATACATCTCTGGCAGGGTAAAGGGGGCCCTGGGGCAGAATAATTAATGGAATCCCAGAATAAAGGAGATCTTAGACCTCACAGAAAGACTATAATCAGTCTCCACTGAAATCTAGTACTTCTGCTCTCCTGAGTCCTTAGGCCTTAGCAAAGTGGATGGAATGCAACATGTAGTCCTCAAACTAGATGAGGGAATGAAAGTAAACTCAGAAAAATGAAAGTAAACTGACACCAGAAAAGACAGAAAGGGTAACAAAGGACAGATGGGAAAAAAGGGCAGGGTAAATATGTAACCATATTATGTCACCAAGAGAAAGAATGAAAGAGAAAGTATATCATGCAAAAGAGAAAAAAATATATATAGCATTTATGAGAAAGCACAACACAAGTATATGTTCTACAAGTACTTTTTGCCAGAAAAATATCAAATAAAGCTATGAATTTAAGAAAGGAGGAGCTCAAAAGCAATATGATACATAGTAAGAAAAGGTAAGTGGAGAGAATGCAAAGCAAACAGATTAAGAAACCATATCATACCACTCTAGACCCAACAAGAGAAATAGTAATAAATAAATAAATAAATAGATAGATATTAAAAAGCTTTAGATAATCAACATGAATGTGAAAGAAAAAGGCAAAGAGTATTAAAGTAACTAGATGATGATAGATAAGGAAGATATTGAAAATCCAGGCTAAGAATGATTGGAATCACCATGATAGTATCAATCAAATAAAGCATGAAAAATATGGAGGGATATAATGCAAGAAATGTTTTCTGAAATAAAGGAAGAATTAAATTTACAGGTTGCATCCCAAGAAACTGATACAAACAAGTGATATAAAAAATATTTTCTGGTGAAATCATTAAATTCTAAAATTCTCTGGTACCCTAGATTAAAAAAAAAAAAATCAGGTCTTCTACAAGTGAGGAAAAATGAGGCTATTATCATTCTCATTTACTGTTAGAAATAACTGAATGCCAGCAAACAGTGGAACTATGTCTCTAATGCTCCAAGGGAAAGAAAAATATACTTAGCGAAAATGATTCAAAGATAAAGGCAAGTGACAGACATTCTAAAACATGGAAATCTTAAGGGACTATAGCACACAACAACCTGCCAAAATGAAGGAGCCCTGTGATCATTGCATTCATATAAATACAGAACTACATTTAAACAGCCAAAAGGATTGTGACTCAAAAATAAATAAATTTAAAAATTCTGACCAAATCAAAGTAAGTCTAGAGGTGGGAAGGAGAGGTAGGAAGAGTGATAAGAAAGCTCATTTCCTCATCTGTTTTAACAAGTAGTCAATCCATTTTGTCTAAAACTGTAACAGGCAGATTTAAAAAATAAATGACTCTTCTTAGTGGTTATTTCTTTTAGCTATCCAACCATTCAGCCATCCAATTGTTCCATCTGTCCATCCTCTATATATATGCATATAGATATATTTTATTTATTTTGAGTAAGGGCTAAGTCCAATGTGGGGTCCAACGTGGGGCTTGAACTCATGACCCTGAGATTAAGAGTCACATGCTCTATTGACAGCCAGCCAGGTGCCCCCAGTAGATATGTTTTAAATAATGGTGTACCAATATTAACATTTCTTATTTATGGATGATGAAATTTGGGTTGATTTATAGCTTTCTTCTTTTACTCCTCTGTATTGCTTGAATTTTCAAGAAGTAACCAATATCACTGTAGTGGGTTAAAATTGACCACAAATTCTTTACAGGTATTCTCATCAAGAAATGGACTCTGTCTCCTACCCTTTGAATCTTAGCTGGACTTGTGCTGGCATCGACCAATAGGGCTTAACAGAAGATATACCTTGAGATTACCATGCTCACCCTCTTGGAACCGGGAGACACCGAGGCTGCACAGAAATGCTAGTTGAAAGACCACGTGAAGAGACAGTCCCGGCAATCCCAGCTATTCTAACCATCCCAGATGAGACCCTAGACATATGAGTTAGACCAGCTTACCCCAGCTGAATTGCCAGATGACTACATCTGCATGAGTGAGCCCAGGCAGAAGCAGTAGAACATCCTAGTCCAACACAGACTTATGAGACATGATAAATTGGAGGGGGGTGGGGGGGTGTTAAGGTACTAAGTTTTAGAGTTATTTCTTACATATCAAGAGATAACTGATTTAGTCCTTTTACAAAAGAGTAAAAAAAGTAATTTCAGTACTCATTTTTTTAAAAGATTTTATTCATTTATTTGAGAGAAAGAAAGAGAGCGTGCTTGTGAGAGAACATGAACAGGGGGAGGGGCAGAGGGAGAGGGGAAGCAGACTCCCCACTGAGCAGGGAGCCTGATGCAGGATCACGACCTGAGCCAAAGGCAGATGCTTAAACAACTGAGCCATCCAGGTGCCCCCTAATTTCAGTACTCTTAAAAATCTAAATAAGATGCTGAACTCCCCGTCCTATATAATAGGGGAAATTCTCCTTAACTTGACTTTTTCCATGGGGTTCACGATTTCCTTCTCAATACGTGCTACAGCCTTCTTTCCCACTATTAACTACTCCTGACATTCTCCATTATGGCCTTTGCCTTTTCTCACCAGCCCACTTCATCCTACACTATATAAGACTCTAATTCCTCAGTTGCCCCAAAGTACCACAAATGCAAAGCTTGTATATGTCTCAGACTTTTACTAAAGGTAAAAGATAAGATAGTATGAAGGCTGTATTATTTATCTGTCACTGTGCAATAAATTACTCCCAAACTTGGCAGCTTAAAACAAGCAATAAACATATATTATTTTGCACAGTTTCTATGGGTCAGGCCTTTAGAAAATGGCTTAATTGGGTGGTTCTGGCTTGGGATCTTTCATGAGGTTGCAGTCAAGATGTCGGCCTGAAATCAGGGCCAAAATGCTTGACTGGGGCTGGAGAATCTGCTTCCAGATGGCTCACTCACATGGCTGTTGGTAGGAGCTCTCTGGTGCTGCTTGAGAGGCCTCATGACATGAGAACTCAATTCCCCCAGAGTAAGCAAGTGATCCAGGAGAGTAAGAAAGAAGTGGCAATGGTATTTTTCTTAGACTTAGAGGTCTGTTATTCCTGGGATAGTCTATTGGTTACAAGATAAGCCCTATTCAATGCAGGACTACACAAGCGCATAAATACCAGGAACTGGAGATCATTGAAGACTGTCTATTACAAGCCTCTTAGGATGAAATTGATTCACATTGTAAGGAATCAGTGTCTGAGCTCTTCATCTTATTAGTGCATCACAAAAAATACCAACAAAATTCCCCAACCAGAGTCACCATAGAGAGTTGTACCGTTGTTGGCCACACCAGAGAGCCTAGTAGAGAGATCTGAACCCTGTGTCCTAATGCATGGCTATGTCTATCCAGAAAAGGGGGAAGGAGGTGTCTTTTACAGATTCCACACAAATCTATTTGAAAGCTTGAAATGTACCTTTGGCACTAAAGAAAATAACAGAAGTAGAGCTTAAACATTCAAAAGACTTTTGAGACATCACTGGAGAACTATTAATATGGAGTTCATTTCTAGTATTGCCACAAATCAGCAACTTACCAAACTTGCTTTGCAAAATTCAGTCTCTTCCAAACTTAGAAACTCATCACAAGATCTAAATTATCCATCCCTTTTAGTTCTTATTTTCTATCACACTGTAATTTTCCAGTGCTTTGAGATGTTTGTTTCTAGACTCCCCAGCATAAGTTCTATGTTTCTGTGATAATTGTGTTTTAGAAATCAATAGGAGATAAACTCACAGAAAAATTTCCTACATTGTTTTGAAATTATATATTCAAGTAGAAAAAACTTGAAATGTGAATTCAGGGTCACCAATACCTTTCTAGGCTATTTCATCAATATTCTGAGTATTTGTCCTACCAAACACAGGTATTTGTAGCATACCATGATCTAATCCAACCAAATCAGTTTCTCAAACCTTTGTAGGACTGCCCAATATATATTATGTTCTTGTTGCACCTAAAAGAGCTACTGCTGAGTCATTTAATTGGCTTTATAAAGAGGAACTCTGTGGAGTTGGAGACACCACTTTGCAGATAATTTCTCAGAATGTCAGATGGTTGTAGTCTTTTGAGTCTGTGCTAGATGTTAGCGTAAACTTAAGCTCTATTCCTTTTTTTTTTTTTTAAGATTTATTGATTTGTTTGAGAGAGAGAGAAAGGGGAAGGGTAGATGGAGAGGGAGAGAGAGAATCCTCAAGCAGACTCCCTGCTGAGTGCAGACCCTGACATGAGACTTAATTCCAGGACCCTGAGATCATGACCTGAGCTAGAGCTAAGAGTTGGATGCTCAACTGACTGAGCCCTGCAAGAGTCCCACTTTTATTTCTTATAACCAATACCTCCTCACATTATGGTCCTAGAGCTAGCCTTATCTGTAAGAACAATAAATATGAATGTCATGGGTCACAAACGTCCTTTATTTTTTATATCACTGTGTAATGTGTTATTCTGAGTCAAGCGATTACTTTCTCAGTCATATTCAGTGTTCTTTTCTTCTGTTTTATCCCTCTTCTTTCTGCCTGTTTGGGGACCTTACCTTTGTCTGGTTGCTCTGCTGTGGTGAGGGATCTGGCCCGTCGTCATCCTCTATCTTCTGCTGGTGTCTGATGAGGTGGCTCCCCATGAGGGAAGGTAGTGAAGTGGAGACCCTAAGCTCTCTTCCCCCAGCAGTTTTTGGTCCTTGGCCTTTATGTTTCCCTGCATCTGTTAAAATTACCTTTGTCTCCCCACAGCTTCCAGCTAGCAGGTCCCTGTACTCCTTAACCCAATCTCAAGGCTCCCTTGAGTCTACTAGCCTCTCTTAGACAAATCCACACCACTTTGCTGGCACAGAGCTGACTTCCTGCTCCACATTGTGTACTCAAGATTTTCTTGAACTGCCCTTAACTTCACCCCAGGGTTGCTTCACTCAGCCACTGCTACCCCAGTGCTTAGCTTCAGGCTGGAATACAAGTTGGTCTAAAAGGTTTGGTTCTTCCAAATCACATTCTAAGAGGTGAAGATTAGATTCCCTGTTGTTTGAGCTACTCCCAAATTCCTCTGGGTTTTCCACTGGCCCAGCACAGGATAGGAGCACATGATCCCTTCTCTAAGACAGTTTCTGATACCTAGCTCCTGTTTATTCTCTACTCCCTCCTCTATGTCTGTTTTATCTTTAAAATAATTATTATTGGTGTGCCTGGGTGGCTCAATCATTAAGCATCTGCCTTCGGCTCAGGTCATGATCCCAGGGTCCTGGGATCGAGCCTTGTAGTGTGATCCCTGCTCAGCGGAGCCTGGTTCTCCCCCTTCAGCTACCCCCCTGCTTGTGTTCCTCCTCTTGTTGTCTCTCTCTGTCAAGTAAATAAATAAAATCTTTAAACATAAATAAAATAAAGTAATAATTATTATCTTTTAAAATCATTATGCATTCTTTCCAATGCATGTATTTATGGTATTAAATTTCTGTACTAACCTTTATACATTTGCCTCTGGATTTTCAAAACCAGGCTTTGAGCATGTGGAAAATCTTTTCTCTTTGGAGAATCCTGAGCCTTACAACTCAAAAGCTCTTTGATTTTGAAGACTATTGTCTCTGTTTAGGTTTCAAAATGTATTGTTTTTTTTAGGGCTGCCATAACAAAACTCCATGAACTGCGTGGCTTAAATAACAAAAATTTATTTTCTCACATCTCTGGTGGCCAGAAGTCCACGCTCAAAGTGTTGGTAGGGTTGGCTTCTCCTGAAGCCTCTCTCTGTGGCTTGCAGATGGCCGCTTTCTTGCCATGTCTTCACATGGTCTCTCCTCACTCCGTGGGTTATCACTGTCCCAATCTCCTCTCCTTGTAAAGAAACCAGTCATGTTGGTTTGGGCCCATCCATACAACATCATTTTACTTCAATTCTTTTTAAAGGTACTGTCTCCAAATATAGTTACAGTCTGATGTACTGGGTGTTAGGACGTCAACATACAAATTTGAGGGAGGGGGACACAATTCAGCCCACAACACAAAACAATCTACTCAGAAACTCAATTGACTTCTAAGTTTTCTTTGGGTTCCTTTGTGTCCTCTTTTCTCCGGGGCAAATGAATACAATTTGTGGTAACTGATTCCATGGATTGGGGGTCTCAGAAACCCAGAGACTTGTCATGGTTTACAAAGCCCTTCACAGTCTTTCACTAACATCTCTGATCTCTTCTACCAGTTCTCCCCACATTTCACTTTCTCTCCTCTGGTTAGACAAAATTTCTTTCAGATTCTCAAAATCCACACTGTGTCTCTCACCTCTGGGTCTTCAAAATGTTGTTCCCACATCTGAAATGCTATCTTGTCATTCTGCTTCTCTTTCCCTTGTTAACTCCTACGAATCATTCATGTCTCATCCTAAGCTTTCCTTGGTACCTAAAACCATGTTAAGCTTCCCTATTTGTTAGGCTTCCCATAGCATATAAACCGTACTTAGCATTTTCTAGAAATCAGGCAATACACTTTTTGTTATTTATGTAATATCTGTATTTTCTACTAAGCTGTAAGCTGCATAGTGGCAGGGATAGTGTATAGTATCTGTGTTGGTCACACATCCAGAGGGTCTGACACAATGTCTGACATAAAATAGAAGCCTGATAAATATTTGTTAAATGGATGAACAGTTAACTCTCAGACATTATTGGCTTGGTTCATAAGAACAGTATCTTGTGGAATTATACCCACATGTTTTTTTAAAAGCAAAGACTTTGCTCCAGGTATTGGTCAGGATTGTTAGGTGTAAGCAACAGAAACTTACTTAGGTTAATTTAAGCAGAAAAAGTATATTGAGGTGCTGGCAGTGTCTTCCAGAGAACCAGAGAACCAGGTTCAGAGGCTACAATGCCAGGTACAACGAACAAAATCACAAGGCACACCCGCTGCTCCCCCTGGGCCCCCGCGCCACAGCTGGGTCTGTCAGCGTCACTGGACATGGGGCAGTAGTGCTGCCACGAGAGCCACTGTCCCTGCAGCCTCAAGGAAGCTGCATCTCCTGCAAGGCAGCCTCCACCCCCATCTCACCACTGCCACCAGAGCCTCCACTGCCCAGTTACCACCCTTGCAACCTGTCCTCACTGCCGCTGCTGCCACCTCAACACAATATAGGCAGACCCTACTTCTTCCTGTCACCACCTTCCAATTCAGTCCTTGACTGGGCAGAACCTAGCTCATCTGACCAATACTACAACAGAGGCTGGAGAAGACAATATCTGCTATTTTAATATCTCTGAGGAATTAGTGCTGCTCCTCATAATGTGAGAAAGTCCCAAACATAGGAAGGAGGTTCAGACATGAGGAGACCAAAAAAAAAAAAAAAAAATGACAAAAGATCTCTGCTTTGTTACTGCAGAAGCCAGAAGTTCCATGACCCCACAAGTGCTGTGTCTTAAGAGTGTGTAGGTGTGCGTGTTTAAAGCGTCTTTATAATCTTTGACATTAAACTTACAAAGCATAACTAAAAAAGAAAGTCCATTGAGATGCTAACATCAGTGTTCAAACTTACAGTCTTGCCGCTGATCAATTCCACACTTCACTCACACTCAATGGTCACGTCCATCCCAATGACTCGGTCCCCTAATTCTTCTACCTCCACCTCCCTTTCTATAACCACCCCTTTCTTCAGAACTTTTTAGTCAACCTTTCATGTACTTGAATTTTCCCACCCCAAGAGAGCAAGGGCTATGTCAAATGATCGTGGGCATGTAGTGCTTAGTGGGGGTTGTACACATAATAAGCTGTCTTCCAGCAAACAAGTATTCTTATGGAACCATGAGAAAGAAGCCTGCCTATTGCATGCCACCTCCTTGCAGCACTGGGTTCTCCTCAGTGCTTAGAGCTTCTTTCATGGCAGCTATTTGGGGCATTGACTTGACTCTTTCACTAGCTTGAGTTTATCTCTCACCACTTTCTCATGCAGTATCAATATTAGGAAATATCTTTGTCTCATGTCTTTGAACTGCTTGATCACACCTATGTGTTCTTAGCACCACAGCCAACAGAGAGCCTTTTCCCTGCATCCTTTCCCTCCTTCCATCCCTAGAACTTCTATAGTTCTTCAGTTCTTTTTAATTCCTGCTCCTTTCCACAAAAGTCCTGCCTCCTCTGGTGTCCTGCCTCTGAATCATCTTCTCCACTGCCAGGTGCTACTGATGAAGGTGGGGACCTGAGGAATCTGGAAGAAATGATGACAAAGAATTCCTCATAATGATATGGACTTTATTATTTTCTTTAACTTAAAGACCTTTTATACTGAGGTCTTTTACTCTTGATAGCTTACCTCCCCCACCTTTTTTCTCTTTATTTGCCTTCCATGAGTTTGAAGGTTATATTTTCCATATTCTTTCAGTAGTTACCCCAAATACTTTAACATGGATACTTTAAAAAGTCCAATGTTAAAATCTTTCTATTTCTTTCCAAGTACAATGATACTAGTGCTTCAGATCTAATCAATCTTTTCCTAAATTATATACCGTTGTTATCCAGTATTTGGTTTTATATGTTTTTTTAATTTGACAAAGTAGATATTATTTTATGTGGTCACTATTTGTTTAGATTGACCTACATATTTACAGAAATCTTGGCTGGTCATTTCTTTCTGCATCTGAGATTTTCTGTTTGGTATTATTTCTACCCGAAACTCATCCTTGAGAATTATCCTTAAAAATCTATTGGTAAATTCTGTTATCTTGTTTTCTTTTAGCCTGGATATCTTAATCTTTCCCTTCCCTTCCTGAAAGATTATTTCACCACATATTCCATTGTAGGTTGACAATTATTTTCACTCAGTGCTTTAAAAATATCATTCATTGTCTTCTGGTTTTCATTATTGTTGTTGAAAAGTCACTCAATCAGGCTACTTGCAATATCTTTGTACAAAGTCTTGACTCTCTAGTTGCTTTTCAGGTCTTCTCTTTACCTTTGATATTTTATAGTTTCACTGTTATTTATATCTCAGTGATAATTTCTTTCTCCTTATCTTTGCCTGAAAATTTTGGACTTCCCAAATCTGAAGATTAATTGTGTTTGTGTGTGTTTAATTTCTAGGAAATTTTGGTTATTATTTTCTGAACTATTCCTTCTTCTGCATTCTCTTTATAATTCTTCTGAAACTCCACTTAAAAATATGTTAAAACTTGTCTGTTATCAATGTCTCTTAATCTATCTCTTCCCTTATTTTTATGCTAACAGCATAAAATGATGTCTTTTATAACCTTTAGTAGCATTGAAAAAAAATCCACCTCTGGCTAAATATAATTGGAAGTACAAGGCTCCAGAAAGGGAGTTGGAAGTAACCAAACATTGTTCTGTCACAGTGCAAAAGCTTAATCTTCAGTTTGACCTAATCCATTTGCTGGCCCTGGCCCATCTCTGGAAAAGACACACCTACCCCTAGTCCAAAAGGCTTTAAAAACTACTGGTTTCATACCCAACTCTGTCACAACAATCACAACTCTGCACTAGTTGTTTGCAACACAAAGTTGGCCAGACACCAAAAGTATGATCTCTATTTTTTTTTTAAATAAGCTCTTTGCCCAGTGCAGGGCTTAAACTCATGACAACAAGATCAAGAGTCTCAAGAGTCACATACTCTACTAACTGAGCCAGCCAGGTGCCCTGATCTCCATTTTTATGAGCTGAGTTTGATGGATTTGCAGTTAGAAATGCTATCTACCTTTGCATAAGCAGCCACCATGTTGCCTCTTTACTTTACATCTAATGACCAGACTTGCAAAATAATGTGCTCATCCTCAAAGTACTCAGTACCTACTGCCTGGTTTATCATGACTTCTACTGTCATTCCTGCTAGGAAAACAGAAGTAAATGTAATTAAATGATTGTCCTGGTCATCACTCACCAGACCAGGTGACAACTCACAGCACACACATACCATTTCAAATCCTTTTTGGAAATAGATATTTAAAATAAATAAATAACAAGGCCTTTCTCTGAATAACATTGTGTCCACACCTGGTGTTAATTTATTTATACTATGAAAGCAATCTCCATGTAGTTGGATCAAGGTGGGTTTTGTCTTTATATTGAGTACAAGGATGAATATAACACATGTTCTAGAAAGAAAGCTCTAGGAAATTAAGTATTATGTAAAAGTGTTCCACAGTCAAGCAAGTATGAGAAACATTGCATTAAATATGGTTAACAAAGTTAAATAGGCTTCTTTACTGCAGGACTTTTCAGAACCTTTAATATACTAATGCACATTGTAAATCACAAAGAAGAAGATTATGTGTAGCATTTTTTTAAAGATTTTATTTATTTATTTGACACACAAAGAGAGTGAGAGAGAGAGACAGAGGGAGAGAGCACAAGCAGGGGGAGCGGCAGGCAGAGGGAGAAGCAGGCTTCCTGCATGAGCAGGGAGCCCGATATGGGGCTCGATCCCAGGACCCTGGGATCATGGCCTGAGCTGAAGGCAGCGGTTTAACCAACTGAGCCACCCAGGCGCCCCTATGTGTAGCATTTTTTAAATGTATTTGACCACAGAGTAGTTTGAGCATTTTACAAGATGTGTTCCATGTTTGTGTTTGAGTTTCTTATAAGATGTGTTCTACAAAAGAGACTTGCAGATCTTGTTGGAGGATAGTTATTGCCTTATCACTCAACTTTCTTGAGGAAATAAAGAACAGCAATCCCATGAGAAGCCTCTCTTTTGGAGCCATCTGGTATTGATTTTTCATCTGTCAGCTGAAATATCTCTGTCGCAGCCATCTGAAAGAGATGTTCATTGTCACACAGTGTTTTGTCTGACCACTCTGAGTAAGCGCAGACCTCCCTGCTTCCCCATTTGGTTTCCCAAGACAGCTACAACCCTGCCGTGTTCCTGGAATCTTCTCCTCATGTCTTCACCTCACCCACTTTGGCTTCCAACCTCCATAACTTGCTATGTCCACTGAGCTCTGTGCCTTGGCTTTTTGGTTCCTGTTGTTATTTTCAAGAACCCATTCTCTTTCCGGCTGTAAGACTTGGCTCCTGCACTGTGCTTTATATCTCCACTTCTTGCACCAAATAGTATGTTCCTGTCCACCTAATCTTAGCTATTAGCAACCTCTTGCTTCTGTCTTCTAACACATCCTTTCCAACTTCCCTATAGATGCTTATTCTAGCCATGTCCTTGACCTTCACCTGTGGCATGGACCACAGCCATGATGTAACATTGACTACTGATGCTTGCCAGGACCACAAAATATTGCAAGGAATTCTCTTGCCACATAAAAGATAAATGCAGCTATCAGAGTGCACCTTGAGTACTCAGGCTCAATATTAGTGCCTGGATCCTTTTGAGTTTCCCATGGCTTGCAGGTTATACTGCATTAGTCAGTGGGTGTCTTAGAGTCATTTTGCACCAATAAACAATGGCATTATGAAGACTTGTTTCTTCTCTATTTTTAATATCTTTTATTCTGTTACACAACACTCCATAAATCTTGCTCATTCACATGTTATTAGGAGTCATGGCAGCTCTTTGCTTGTAGACTAGAGATTATGATTGGCCTGTCGTCTTATTTGATCTTCTTTTGTTTTTAGTTATTTTTTCTGTTTAAGTGCCCAAAGCCCTACTGGCAAAAATGCTTTCAAATTAGAATGTATTGTTAATATTCCAGACCACACACTTGGCTCTTCATGTGACTTTGAGTTTTGCTGCTGAGATGGTTGTGCATGATATTCTCATGGTGAGAAAATATGACCAATTCAGCTTATTTTGCAGAACTCCTTTGTTCCCTCGGGCAAACTTGGCATGATTTTGTTAAAGGTTCAGTTGGGATAATCCATATTCTTTCCCCAAGGTCACTTTTCAAATTCCTTGTCAATCAGCTTAATGAAAGGTAAGTAAGTACCTGACTTTAGAGCAGCCAAATAGCATGAGTTTCTTAGGGTGCGTGTGTGTGTGTGTGTGTGTGTGTGTGTGTGAGAGAGAGAGAGAGAGAGAGAGAGAGAGAGAGAGAGAGAGAAAGAAAGAGACTGAGAGAATGTGAGTATGTGCAGTAGGGAGAATTGAAGGGAGATAACAAGCCTCTTATTCAGTGACATCATGAAGCATGAAACTTTAAATGTTATGTAAAATTGACAAGGTTATTTATCAAGAGACAGATACAATCACAAAAAGATACGTCAGTGCTTATTTTCATTAACCAGGATGAGTACATTTACAAAGGATTTAGAGGATGCTGTAAATCATATTTTTAAGGAATATGACTTCCCCATGCTGAGGTAAACCAGGTTTCAGAGCCACCCTCAGAGACAACTGTTGTTTGCCCAAGCCTACCTGTGTCTGTTCTGCAGAATCACTTCATCCTCCACAGCAACACTGAGCAAGCCTGGGCTGTGCTTGTTTCAGGCTCTTCTGTCACTGCTTGGCTCACCTACACTCTCTCTCTGGACACATCCACACATTGTCACCTCTGAGTCAAGAGTATTTGGCACTTATTTCCCTGCAGGGATTGGTTCTTCTTCCTCCTATCCACTTAGCCAACACTTACTCATCTCTCATGTCAAACTCATACCGATTCAATTCTAAACTCCCAAAAGGTAGAGGCTATGTCCATGTAATTCTCAGTCACTTACCCAGTACCTGGCACATAATAAATTCTCAGAAAATATCTGTTGAATAAATAAGAAATGAATGAGTGTGTTTTAAACATGGTTACAAAATCAGGAAACCTTTGGGGATACCAAAAGTTCAGGTGTAACCCTGCTCAAAGTGTCCAGTCCTGCAGGGGGCAGCTCAGTTATTTACCTGTTCCTTTGCTTGATATGCATTAAGCTCCAACTCTGTACCAGTGCTCCACTAGCTTTTATGGGGGATACAAAGTTAAATCAAATTTGAACCCTATTCTCCAAAAATCTATAGTTTAATAGGGGAAGTTTGATATGCACATCAATAACTAAAACACAAGATTGAAAGTGACAAAAGCCAAGAGAGGAAACCTATGATAGATGAGAACAGGAAAGAGATTAATTATGTAAGAAGATGTTAAAATGAGACTTTGCTATCTCACTTTGAGAACAACCCAAGAGATACCAAGAACCAGACTGGGTCTCCACTGCACTAGAGCAAGATGCTAAGAGACTCACCTTGAGAGCATAGAGGCAATGATGTCCCACCGGCCAGGTCAGAGGGGATTTCTTTGGAGAGAATAGTCAGTGTACTATGCATTGCCCACTCACTCTGCAGGTACAAGAAAAGGAGTTGATTTCCTTCACCTCAAGCCAAGTCAGGGAGCTCTAAGGGCACCTAGGAAGTTTGGGGAACGTGAAGACCTGTGCATTAACTTAATCCAGTCATCTGAAAGTGAGTGACTAGCCCAAGCAGAGTACAGAGAGAGGAATGCATGGGCACCAATCTACAGTTCCACAAACAGCAGGTATTTCCAGGAAGGAAAGATGTAGATCCCATGAGATGGAGTTGATCTGAAAGCTTCTCAAAATGAATCATGCTCAAGAAGCCTCCCCAGCAAGGACAAAGGACCCCAAGGGAGAGGGTCTGTGTAGGGTATGTTTGGAAGTCCAGGCCTGGGAGCAGCTCATAAAGCAGCTGCTGGAAGACAAGCATCGTGTATGTGGGGTTGGGCAGCCTGGGGCGGGGAGCCGCTGAGGTCTCAGCAGGACACTCTCCAAAAAACCCACAAAGCACATCACAGGAGCCAGCATCCGGGGGAGCAAAGTACACTGCAGCTGCTCTGGCCATATAAAACGGTGCCATTCCCCTAGTGCCCTGTGCCTTGGCTTGAATCTAAGGGCTTAGTCAAGCCCTAGCCAGCAAGCAGAAGGAGTAGCTGGGAACTGATGAAGAAGCTGACCAGGAACATCACTGCCTCCTCTGTGAGCTTCCCCGCCTAGGGCAGGCCCCCACTGGGATGAGAAGCTATATATTGGACAAGATTTTGAAGTTGTGATGGTTACCCTGGACCTGGCTTAAGTTATGTGATTATTAGGCTAGAATGGATTTTTTTTAATTTTTTATTGTTATGTTAATCACCATACATTACATCATTCGTTTTTAGAATGGATTTTTTAATGCCCAAACAAAGGGACTATTTATTATCTAAGCGTGACTGGAAAAGTCATGGGACCTACCTGTATTTTATCTGTGAAGGGAAGGAAAGAGAAGGGAAGGGAAAGATTTTTTTTTAATTTTTTATTAAAATGCAATACACATACAGAAAGTGCATTTATCATAAGTATACAGCTTGACAAATTGAACACATCCATGTAACCAGCACCCAGATTAAGCTGTAACCCCCCCAGAAAACCCCTTTGGTCTCCCTCTGAGTCACTACTTCTCCCTCAGATAACTACTATCCTTACTTCTAAGAGCACAGATGAGTTTGGGCTTTTTGTATCTTATATAAATAGAATCATACACTATGAGCACACTATGATTCCTTTGTGTCTTTTTATGCTCAACATTCTGTTTATGAGATTCATCCATATTGTCATAGATTTTATTTATTTATTTGAGATATAGAGTGAGAGAGAGACCATGAGCAGGGGACAGAGGAAGAGAGAGAAGCAGGCTCCCCACTAAGCAGGGAGCCCGATGTGGGACTCTATCCCAGGACCCTGAGATCATGACCTGAGTCAAAGGCAGATGCTTAACCGACTGAGCCACCCAGGTGCCCCTTCATAGATCTTTTTGTTTTCATTGCTGTATAGTATCCCTTTGTATGACTATACCATATTTTATTTATCTATACTTCCACAGATGGGCATTTGAATAGTGCTGTTATATATGTTATATATATATGGTCATCTATGTTCTGAATACATACCCAGAAGAGGCAATTGCTGGTTTATAGACTATGCACACATTCAGCTTGAGTAGATATTGCAGAAATGGTTGTATCAATTTTCACTCCAACCAGCAGTGTATGTGAGTTCTGTTGCTTCACCACCTCACCTGATACTTTCCTACTTTTTCATTTTTATTCATTCAGATGGAAGCAATGGTATCTCATGTGGGTTTTAATTTGCTTTCTCTTGAAGACCAATAAAGTCAAACTTTTTTTTTTTATGTTTACTAGCCATTCCTCTACCTTTCTTTGTGAGATGACCAAGTTTTTGCCCTTTTTTTGTAGGAGTTCATTATATATGTTTGATGTGAAATCTTTGTCAGATATAGGTATTGAGAATATCTTCTTTCAATCTGGGTTGCCATTTTACTGTCTGAAGATATTTTGATGAACAGGTGTCATTAATTTTAACATAGTCCAATGTATAATTTTGAGTATGGATTCAAATAAAAAATTTTTCTCATGGTTATATCCAATTCACCAACACTATTATTTTTGGAAATAACTACCTTTCCTCTGTATTGTGTTGTATTTGTTATAAACTAGATTCCACATCTGTATAGGTCTGTTTCTGGACTTTATTCTGTTATACTGGTCATTTATCTATCCTTGCACCAATATCATACTGTCTTAATTATTTACTATGGTTTTCTAAAACATAGTGATATCTAGTAATGGAATTATTTTTTAAGAGTTCCTTAGGGGGTGCTTGGGTGGCTCAGTTGGTTAAGCGTCTGCCTTTGGCTCAGGTCCCAGGGTCTGGGATAGAGCCCCATGTCAGGCTCTCTGCTCAGTGGGGAATCTGCTTCTCCCTCTGCCTGCCACTCCCCCTGCTTGTGCACACTCTCTATCTGTCAAATAAATAAATAAAATCTTAAAAAAAAAAAAAGAATTCCTTAGAAGTTTTGAATTCTTGGCACACCTGGGTGGCTCAGTCCGTTAAGTGTCTGCCTTTGGCTCAGGTCATGATCCTGGGGTCCTGGGATCGAGCCCTGCATCAGACTCCTCGCTCAGTGGGGAGTCTGCTTCTCCCTTTGCCCTTCACCCTGCTCGTGCTCTCCCACCCCGCTCATGCTGTCTGGCTCTTGCTCTCTCAAATAAATAAAACCTTAAAAAAAAAAGTTCTGAATTCTTTGTATTTCCATATGAAATTTAAATCTTTGGGTGTCTGGGTGGCTCAGTCGATTAAGCATCTGCCTTTGGCTCAGGTCATGATCCCAGAATCCCAGGATCAATCCTTGTGTCAGGTTCCCTAATCAGTGGGGAGTCTGCTTCTCCTTCTGCCCCTCACCCTGCTAATGCTCTCTCGCTTGCTCTCTCTCTCAAATAAATAAAGAAAATCTTAAAAAAAAAGAAATTTAAATCACCTTCATAATTTTATGTCAATTATACCTCAGTAAAGCTGAAATTAAAACAAATAAGTAAAATCAGTTCATAATTTCTGACCAAAAAACTGGCTGGAATTTTGATCGAAACTGTTTTGAATTTATATATAAGCTTTTGGGGAATTTTATGTCTTTAAAATATTTAGTTTTCTAATTCATAACCATGGTATATTACTTTATTTAGTTCTTATTTACTCTGAGTAATGTTTTCTAGCTTTCAGTACAGGGCTCTTCACAATTTTTGCTATATATATATATATATATATATATATATATATATATACACACTCACATGTAGTTCGTGTTTTTATTCTACTGTGATATTGGTTTTTTAAAAAAAAGATTTTATTTATTTATTTGACAGAGAGATAGTGAGAGCAGGAACACAAGCAGGGGGAGTGGGAGAGAGAGAAGCAGGCTTCCCGCTGAGCAGGGAGCCCGATGTGGGGCTCGATCCCAGGACCCTGGGATCATGACCTAAGCCGAAGGCAGACGCTTAACGACTGAGCCACCCAGGCGCCCCTGTGATATTGTTTTTTAACTTTTCATTTTTCTCTTTTTTTGTTGTATATGAAAATATAATTTATTGTATATAGCTTTTGTGAAGAATAATTTTTTGAAGAACTTTAATGTGCTAGGTACTCAATATGATATTCTCATTTATATTGTCTCTTTAATCTTCACCACAATCTTGCAGGTATAGTTCATCTTCATTTGTTAGAGAACATTGAGGTTCAGAATAAGGAAGAAATTTTCCCAAAGTCACACAAAAAGTATTTGAATTGGTTTCGAAGAATAGATCGATTTTCCTATTTGAAGATGTGTCATGGAAAAGGCCACCCAGGCATAGAAACTGTCATTAACAAAGCAGAAAAGGCAAGAAAGTAAAGAGAAGGGAGGAAAGAATGGGAAAAAGGAGAGGGAAGGAAAGGTGAGGTGTTCCTTCTGATTAGCATCTATAGGTTATGGCACATTGAAAAATAAAGTCAGAAAGGTAAATTGAAGACCAGACTGTAGAGTTTCCTAAGTAAATATGAAAAGTTTTCACCTTCACTTGTTAGCCTCTAGCCTTGTGGGATCGGGCAAATCTGGAACAGAAAATTGGCAGTAGGATTGAGACTCATCAAGTCTACAATTTTCTCTCTCCAGCCATGTGAAACCCCCAAAACCTCTTCTGTTCTTCTGACCCTAGCAGTCACTTCTCACTGGGCAAAGTCTGGTTGTTACCCTCTTGCCTGCCAAAAATTTGGCAAAAACTCCTAAAGAGAAACCATCTGCAAACCCTCAGCTCAGATCTCATGGTTTTCTGTCTTTGGAATCTTAATCCATCTAGTCTTCATGGTTTCTACAGTTCTCTGAACCTTGACATAGATGGCTTTTGTAGTTTAGTTGGCTTTCCTAGTTGTCCTTGACAGGACATTTGACCTACCCTGTATTTCTCCATTCTACCTGGGAGTGGAAGTCAAACTTTGCTCTTTGTGTTTCTATTGAGAGGTTTTTGTTGTTTTTTTTAATAATTACTCTTATAGAGATATAATTTATGTTCAATAGATACAAGGATCTTAAGTGTAGAGTTAGGTAAATTGTTTTGTTGTTGCGTTTGCTTCCAACTGTGTTAATCTCTTTTTATTCTTTTGGTAATTTCTTCCAGAGTTAACTACTTCCACTTGTGATTTCAGTGATGAAATGTGTAAGGAATCCACTTCAAATGTTGGCACAGCTATGAGCATGGCCTTTCACTTTACCTGAACTCAGAATGAAGATTTTTGGATCTTGTATTTTAGGTTCCAGTCCCAGAAGTAGTTTTCACCATAGAAGTTATCTGCAGTCTTCTGCTTTCTAGCAGTAGTCCACAACCAGGTTCTTGCTTCTCCAGGACTCAACACAGGATGGATTTAAATATGTATTAAACGAAGAGCATTCTCTCAAATGAGTTGCAAGGCATTTTATTTTTAGACAACCTATACGACATGATTTTTTTTTTCTTAAAAACAATGCCTCCACTCCAAGTAAATCAAGGTCAAAATTAATGAAGAGCTCAAGATGGCAGGTGTCGTCTGGTCTTGGTCCAGGTATTGCATGGGTGAAGAGCAGCAGCCGGTTATGGCAACAGGTAATACATCCAAAGTCATAGCCAAGTTTGTTAACAGTTTTCCATTTCTAAACCATCCTTAAATAAAATCATATTTGGGGTCCCACCACCCTCACAGTAGTCCAGCAGAACAACCATCTGGAATCCAATTCCATCTGGATTCATGTTTTCACCAATAAAGAACATGTAGTTTTTGAAATGAGCAAAGATATGCTTGATTTGTTCTGCAGCCCTGTCATAAAAGGTTTTCTTCTTTCTGGCCTCAGTGCTTCAAGTTTGCCTTTGATTAGTTTCATGTCATCTTTGATGTACTTCTTGTAGGCTTCTTTTGTGAAGCTGGTTTCCTGCAAGTGATGGTTCGTGACAATATCAACATCGGTGATGACTGTGCTTTCACGCCCTTCACCCTTGGGGCCTTCAGTGGAGGCATTTCCACCACTTAGTGAGTCATCAGTGTTACCCTCTGTCCTACTGACCATCTTCTCCACCTCTGGGCATAACCCATGGGCCACCCCTTATCTTGGAGAATATCTCATCATTGTTAATGAGGTTCTGGTTGATATCATGATGGTGGCTGGAGAGAGGCAATGGAGGCTCTAGCTTAGCAGGACCTGGAGCTCTGAATGAGCACCCTGCTGCCAGAATGGCACTTGGGGTGAGGGAGGGAGCAGGTGGAAAAGAGAGTTAGTAAGTTTTGATAAATGTATACATCCCCATAATCAACACCCCAGTCATGACGTAGACTCTTTCCATTACATCAGAATATTCTTCATGACCATTTAGATGTAAACCTACAGAAGGAAACATTATTCCGATTTCTATCATAACTTAGTTTTGCTTTTTCTGATTTTCAGATAAATGGAATTATACAATGTGTTCAATACTGTGTCTGGCCTCTTTTACTCAGCGTAATGTTTTTGAGACTCATCCATATTATTACAGTTATGAGTTCATTCATTTTTATTTCTGAGTAGAGTTCAGTATCATGAATATACCATATTGTCTCTCCAATCTCCTGTTGATGGACATTCTATTTATGTTGGCTTGTGATTACTATAACTAAAGTTGCTATGGACATTCATATACAAGTTTTCTTGTGGAAATACAGTCTCATTTTCCTTGGATATATACTTAAGAGCAGAATTACTGAGTCATATAGTGAGTGTATGTTTAACTTAATAAGAAATATATGGAAATTCTATTTGCTTTATACCTGTACACATTTCCTAGGGTGGCCACAACAAAGTATCACAAACTGGGTGTCTTAAAACAACCGAATTCTATTGTCTCACAGTTCTGGGGGCTAGAAGTCCAAAATCAAGATATTAGGAAGGCCAAGATCCCTCTAAAGTCTTTAGGAGAAGATCCTTTTTTCTTTTACAGCTACTGATAACCCCAGATGTTCCTTGGCTTCTATCACTCTAATCTCTGCTTCCATCTTTACATGACTTTCTCCTTGTATCTCTGTCTTCAATTGCCATCTTCTTTTAAGGACACTGTTGTGTTGGATTAGGGGTCCATACTGTGATTCACCACATTACCTAATTACATCTGCAATGATCCTGTTTCCAAATAAGGTCACATTCTGAGGTAATGAGGGTTGTCTTGAAACTGACTGTTCTTTTTTTCTACAGTGTCTAATCTTTTAAAATCTATCCAGTAAATTTTTCTTTTTTGATATTGTATGTTTCAGCTCTAGAATCTCAAGTTGATTATTTTAGAGTTCCCATTTCTCTTCTGGGATTCCCTGTTTACCCATTTTGTTCATCTCTTATTTTTAGTCCTTTAACATATTTATAATAGCTGTTTTAAAAGTCCTGTCTCGGGACACCTGGTTGGTTCAGTCAGTTAAGTGTCTGCCTTCGGCTCAGGTCATGATCCCAGGGCCCTGGGATCGAGTCCCACATCAGGCTCCTTGCTCAGTGGGGAGCCTGCTTCTCCCTCTGCCTGCCCCTCCCCTTGCTTGTCTCTCTCTCTCGCTGCCAAATAAATAAATAAATAATCTTAAAAATATATAAAAAAATAATAACAATAAAAAAATAAAAGTCCTGTCTCAATGCCAACATAAGGGTCATCTGTGAGCTTGCTTTTCTTGACTATGTTTTCTCTTTGACTAATTCTCCAAATGTCTAGTAATATTTTATCCTGGATATTGTGGACGATACATTATAGAGATAATATATTTTTATATCCTCCCTCTAAAGAAAGTTGAGTTTGTACTAACAGACAGCTAAGCTATTGGCGCATCAATCTTATGTTTTCCAGTTTTATTGAGAAATAATTGGTAGACTATGTAAGTTTAAGATGTATAGCATGATAGTGTTACTTACATAAATTGTAAAATGATTATCACAATAGGTTCAGCTAACCTCCATCATCTTATATAGAAACAATATTCAAAAAAGAAAGAAGAAAAGAAAACATTTTTCCTTGTGATGAGAAATTTTACGATTTATTCTCTTGACAACTTTCCTATATATCATATAGCAGTGTTACCTGTAGTCATCATGTTGTACATTACATCCCTAGTACTTATTTACATTATAACTAGAAATTTGTACCTTTTGACCACCCAATGTTCCTCCACTTTTTTTCTCCTCCCACCCCCTGTTTCTGATAACCACAGTCTGTATTCTATTAATGTTAAATGGAAGCTTGTTTTAGGTTTTGTTATAGTGGGTTTATTTCCATTTGGCTTTTAATTCTAGATTGGAGCCCTTAGTCCTAAGCTTACTCATAAGGTGAGGCTTTTCTGAGGTTTTAGTGAAAAGTCTAAGATATTTATCAAACTCTTCTTACTTGGCAGAATTTGAATTTCAAACGCTTTCTCCCCAGATCCTTGCAGCTACTGAAACCTTTGCCTCCTGGCTGCTGCTTTTTGCTAGGCTTCTTGGATTCTCGCTCTACATTTACAGTTTTGGAGACAACTACAAGATTTGAAAGGAATTTCAATGAAGAATTTGAAGGGTAGTACACAACTATTAATATAAAAGGTATGTTCCTCATCACTTGGCATAGGCTAAGTTGATCTGCAATGAATAACTAAAAAAATCTCAGTTTTCAGTAGCTTTAAAAGGAGTGAGAGTTGTAGCTTGCCTCAAACTAACACTCCAGCTGATAACAATTATGGACTGTAGACTTTGGGCTTTATTTTAATGTTTTTTCGAAAAACATACAGCTATCAAACCAATCCCTTGATTTTAATCATATTATTGCTTAAGTCAAGTTAATTAAAATAAAATTTGCCAATTTAAAGAAAAATATGAAAAAAATAATAGTACAGCTGAGGCCTGGAAATGGACAAAATTTCTGAGGGTGATATCCAAGTTACTGATGTATGACAAATAGTATAAATTATTCTCATAAGTCCAAATCCCACTTAGGTTAGGCAAAAGAATGTGTTTGAGATAGTTACTTGAACAGTAACAGTTAATTAAGAAAATGTGATCCTCTTCACTAAAAATTGACTATACTGGTGTATTACTAAGGAGATATAATTTTAGAAAAATATTGAGCACATTCATAGGTTTTGAGGAATAATAGTAAGGGTTAAAAACAGTAATAGTATTATTGTAATTTGATGTTTTAACTAATACTGCCATTAACTTTTCCACGTCTTTAGTTAAGTTGTAATATTAGACCAGATAATGACCTCTCTACTTTGAATTTCCTAGTGTCTAAAATTTGTAGAATAAGCCAATATTATAATGTATTTTTAGATTCGCCAATGATGAGTAAAAATAATTATGATTCTTCAACAAGTTTATATACTTTTGGCCTTGGCCATACATATTTTACTCCTTTTCAGCTCCTTTTTCTGCTGTTTCTTAAATGGCATCCCCACACTACACTGATGAAAAATGGCATAGATCCACATGCCACTATTGTTTAAATGCAAGTCCATGACAACCTGAATCTAAAATGAATGCTTGAGTCAGTGTTAATGAATCAGTACATTCATAATTGGAAAATAAGCCTCTTTCTCTCCCCCCCTGACTTGCTGATACCTCTCATTAGCTGGTGGTTCTGAGAATGCCTGTGATAAGCATCTGAAGGCAAAGTTGGCTGGAGAAATATTCTAATCCTATTGATAGCAGAAGAATAGGGAGAGGAATTGGGATTCTTCCCCCTATTTATAGTATTTTAATTAAGCTAAGACTTTGTTGTGTTGTTTACAACTAGGAGAAATACTACAGGCAGCTGCGTTTTATATATTGAGTGGCTATAAATAGAAGAATTAATACAGAAGAGATTAAAAAGCTTTGTGGATAATAGGTGTCTGTTACCTCCCAGCACACTATTATGCTTTTATTAAAGAAAGCCAGTCTGTATACCCACTTTTTTGAAATTGAATTTTCTAAGCTAGAAAAATTGGATCCAGAATTCTGAACCCAAGAATATATAAGACAATGTCCCTTTTAATTCTCACTTTAAAACTCTTTAAGCACAATTCATACTTACATATTAATTGTATGACTTTTTATTTGAAATCTTTCTTTTCCTAGATAGCTATCTCTTTTTCGCTGCTATAAGCCTCTGGCATAGGACCTGACACAATAAAAATCCCCAACAAATATTTGTCAAATAATCAAAAGAATAATTTTTAAAGAGATTGACTATATGAAAGTATTGTAAATACTTGTGTGAGATAGCAAATAATATGTAAGGAACTAATATAAACTTAGTATTCTTTTTAATTTATTTTTTTAAAGATTTTATTTTTTTGTTCATTTGATAGAGACAGACACAGCAAGAGAGGGAACACAAGCAGGGGGAGTGGGAGAGGGAGAAGCAGGCTCCCTGCAGAGCAGGGAGCCCAACGCAGGACCCTGGGATCATGACCTGAGCCGAAGGCAGACGCTTAACTACTGAGCCACCCAGGCACCCCATCAATATTATTTTTTAAAAAGAGAGAAAAATGAGCAAAAAGGTGAGGTAATTAACATGCTCAGGTTTTCTAATGAAAATGTTAACATGAAAACAGATTAAATAAATTTCACAGGGAATGTATAAACAAATTTTACAGAATTGTACAAGGAATTAGTGTAATACTGATTTTCCTGAATGTTCACTTACTACAGTCTATGTGCCCAATACTGTGTCAAGTTTTGTGTGGGATGCATATATGTGGAAAACCTGAGCTCGAAGGCATTCAAAGGAGCTAATGTTCTAGAAGGAATAACTGGAAAAGTCCTCAAACCCCACTGGGTTATGAATTTAGAAGATAGAGAGGGGTTTTTAGTAACAACTGGATTAGAAGATGTCAGCCCCAACTTTCTAAGCCAGCCTCTTTGTTGTTGTTGTTGTTGTTGTTGTTGTTGTTTTTATTTAAATTCAATTAGCCAACATATAGTACATCATTGGTTTTTGATGTGGTGTGCAGTGATTCATTAGTAGCGTATAACACCCAGTGCTCATCACATCACGTGCCAGCCTCTTATATCATTCTGCTGGTGTCACTTTAAAATCCCGTCATATGGGTGATCTTTAAACCACAATACCACCCAATCTTGATTCACCTTCAAATAATCAAATCACATTAAATTTTTTCAATCCCTAGCTTCTGGGAACTCTCTTAAATTTCCCCTACCATGTATTCCCTTTCTTTCTGAATTTCAATTTTTCAAGAACTTGTAACATTGCCATTTATGCTTAGGACAAAAACATATAGCTGATTAAAAAAAAATACCTTCTCATCTGTAAGTGAGTAGATAGGCACTGCAACTCTCTCTTTTTCTTTTTCTGTTTCTTTTTCTTTTTCTTTTCTTTCTTTCTTTCTTTCTTTCTTTCTTTCTTTCTTTCTTTCTTTCTTTCTTTCTTTCTTCTCTTTTTTGGAATTAAAGTAATTCAAGTACTGGTTTAAAAAGTCAAGTAATACTACAACTATGAACAGTTGTCCATCCTGCCAGACTCCATTCCTAATTTCCCTCTGCATAAGGAAGCATTTCCAACTCTTTTAGCCATTTTTTCTGGCATTTACCTCTATATTTCTAAATTACATGTTAAGTTGTATTTCTTGATCTTTTTTTTTTCCAATTTCCTGTGATGGAAGACTCTCAGATCTCTAATCCCCACAGAAGTACACATTTCCTTTTTCTTCATCTTTTCAAAGTAGTTATGTCACCATTTGTGGTTAAATTCTTACTCAGTGTTTTCATTATTAAGACTAGAAAATATTATTTTCAGCTAAGCCATAAAGATTCTCTTAATAAAATCACCCAAACCTGTACTAATTATCCCTAAATTTTTTCTTTTTTTTTGAAGTCATTCTTTTTTTTTAAGATTTTATTTATTTATTTGAGAGAGAGAGACACAGCGAGAGAGGGAACACAAGCAGGGGGAGTGGGAGAGGGAGAAGCAGGCTTCCCGTGGAGCAGGGAGCCCAATGTGGGGCTCGATCCCAGGACCCTGGGACCATGACCTGAGCCAAAGGCAGACGCTTAACGACTGAGCCACCCAGGTGCCCCTATCCCTAAATTTTCTGACAGAACTAAGAAGTCTTCTCTCCATATTTTCAAACACAGTAGATAATCTCTCAGGTCATTTTTCTCATAGCAGGACATCCTTCTTGTACCTCTCTGTCCTCCTGCTCTTACCTACATTGGATGCTCTCTTGGCATTGTCCTAATAACTTCATTTGACAATTTTTCTACCAAATGTCAATATCTATAGGTGTTTTCTTCTTAGGTTGCTTAGTTGTCTAGAGGAAGAGAATAGAGAACAGTTATTTCTTTATTGAATGTTTGATGTGTGTCAGGCACTGAGGTTTGTGTCTGAACTAATTATTTCACTTGACGCTCCTATAAACTCCACTGGTGGATGAAGAAATGGAAGCTCAGAGAACTGAAATTATTTGTCATGGTCACACAGCTGGCAAATGTCACTGATAGGTTTCAAATCCAGGTCTATCTGACTCCAATACACATGCAGTATTATTTTAGTACCCTTGATTAGTCCTAGAAGACTGGAGAGAAATCACAGGAAAGATAGAGTCTTTCATGTCATGTCAAGAAATTAGATCATATTTGGTAAGAAGAAGGGAAGACCTGGAAGTTCCTTTTCTTTATTCTTGCTTTTTTATCTTCTGTCCTCCCCTTAGATTCCAAGCTCCATTACACTTGCTGCCACCTCCTGTCATCACGGTGAGGACCTTATATTCTTGACTCTGTCATGGAGGATGATGACAAATCTTGACATTTTTCAGTGGGAATACCCACAAGACAATAGACCTCTCTTGATAATACTGATTGCCTCTTCTGTTGTTACTTTTAGGTATGTTTTGCTGAAAATCTCTCTCCCAAAGACTTTCTCTCTTCCAGGGATGAGAATGTATTGGCATGAATATAATCAAGAATTCCTTTTGGTGGGACGCCTGGGTGGCTCAGCTGGTTGAGAGTCTGCCTTTGGCTCGGGTCGTGGTCCCCGGGTCCCTAGGATCAAGTCCCGCATCCAGCTTCCTTGCCTGGCGGGGAGCTGCTTCTCCCTCTCCCTCTGCTGCTCCCCCTGCTTGTGCTCTCTTGCGCGCGCGCTCTCTCTCTCTCCCTCCCTAAAAAAAAAAAAATTCCTTTTTGCTACGTATAAAGCACGAATATTGACAAGCATATAGGCGTTTGTTAAGAGTCCATTTTATCTATTAATTAAGAAAATTAATTTATGGGGTGCCTGGGTGGCTCAGTCGTTAAGCGTCTGCCTTTGGCTCAGGTCATGATCCCAGGGTCCTGGGAGTGAGCCCCACATCGGGCTCCCTGCTCAGCGGGAAGACTGCTTCTCCCTCTCCCACTCCTCCTGCTTGTGTTCCCTCTCTCGCTGTGTCTCTCTCTGTCAAATAAATAAATAAAATCTTTTTAAAAATTAATTTATATCAAGACATCTCAATGAACATGTCTAGGAGGCTGTTTGGGATCCAAATTGGAATCCCAAAAAGAGATCAGAGCTGCAGAGAAAGATTTGTGAATATCTTCACTGAATTTATAGTCAAAGCGGCAAAACTAGTAGGAGATGGCCTGGGGAGAGAAGATGTTCCTGTTTGTGTAGACTTTTCTATAAAAATGTTTCTCACAGATAAAAATAAATGCCTTATCTCTGCATTTTTGAGATGTAAAAGGTAATTTTCAATCAAATGTACAATTCATTAAGTTTTCAAAAAGAATCAATACTTATATATGGCTAATTGATTTAAAACAAACATGCAAAATCTTCATATATGGAAATATACATTTGACATAATAGTAAATAGAAAAAGCAGGACACAAAATCAAATGCATTCACTGATTAGTGTTATAAAATGTGTAAAAAGCCTTTTTATGAGTATTAGGAAAAATGCAGAGATGTTAATGATTGGGTTTTTAAAAAATTAATGCATTTTGCTGACAAGTTAATATAAACATTTATAGAAAAAATACTTTAACTTGAGATAATCTTTAAAGCAGTTATGAACAAAAATTTATTTACAACTTTTTTTTGGCTCATAATAAATGTTAGCTCAGCTCTGCTCTCAAGGCATGTTAATGTGTTTTATTTGTTTTCAAATGGAAATTGCCATAGAGCACATTTTCTGAGTTTACAGAATAAATATATCTAGGGACGCCTGGGTAGCTCAGTTGGTTAAGCATCTGCCTTTGGCTCAGGTCATGGTCCCAGGGTCCTGGGATTGAGTCCCAAGTCAGGCTCCCTCTGCCCCTCCCCCACTCGTGCGCGCGCGCGCGCGCGCGCGCGCGCTCTCTCTCTCTCTCTCTCTCTCTCTCTCTCTCTGTCTGTCAAATAAATAAATAAAACCTTAAAAAAAAATAAACACATCTAGAGTATGATGCATTTAAGAAAAAAAATTATCTAAGTCTCTGCTACAGACAACCACATCCAGAACCAATTTGCTGAGGCCCTGTGGTAGCCCAGATCTCATAATAAAACCCACTATAATGGGTTTTTTTAAATACTAAAATCTAGTAAAGAGAATTCCAGTGGTTATTCTACAACTTTGTGAAGATCTAAGTCATGTTACAGGAAATTCTGAGAATTCTGAAAATGCCTCCAAGGCTGGAAAGCAAAAGCAGATTTTTCATTTCTTTCAAGTATCCTTACTTACCTAATAGCTATAAACTGCTCAACAGTAGGACAGACCCAGTAATCTCTCAGTGCACTTTATTTAGAATGGCTTCAATAAATGTTCCTTTGTTGATACACTTAAAAATTATCAGTATACATGTAGATGCTTTCACAGGTTGCAATGGATACATAAGGAATCCACTTAATATTAAAACTTTGTTTTCATCTCTTGTAAATTATTAATTAGCCTTAATCTGGATATAGATTGGTTCATATTTGCAATCACTGTCTACCTATTTTTCTTTTCTTGTTTTCTTTTTTTCAATGAATGTTATATGTGCATATCCATGTGTCGTTTTTTATGGCTATTACCAGATACTGTCTTGGAAAACAGGAGACTTTTGTACAATTTATAAAAAGCAAAACTGTTACCATCCAGAGACTAAACACCAACTAGATTGCTTCTAAATATGTTTACTTACCATATTCCTATTTTTTTTAATATTTAGCTCACTTCCAATTTTTCATGCATTTAGGGGTGTGCTGAATACGTTTTTGTATAAATTGCCCCTCTTTGGATTATGTCCTTATGAGAGATTCCTTAAAAGTCAGATTACAAATCGAAATTCAACTAACACTAATTGACCACCTACAAACTGGCCAACTTGTGGAGCTTTTTTGGACATTATGTTAAAAGCTAAAATTATTTACACATTGGTATATTTCTTTTTCATGACTTTTCTTATGAATATAGATTTGTTGTCCATATAATTTACATCCTGCTTTTTAAAAATATAGAAAGACATGTATCATATGACCTCACTGATATGAGGAATTCTTAATCTCAGGAAACAAACTGAGTGTTGCTGGAGTGGTGGGGGGTGGGAGGGATGGGGTGGCTGGGTGATAGACATTGGGGAGGGTATGTGCTATGGTGAGCGCTGTGAATTGTGCAAGACTGTTGAATCACAGATCTGTACTTCTGAAACAAATAATGCAACATATGTTAAGAAAAAAGAAAAAGAGAAGATAGCAGGAGGGGAAGAATGAAGGGGAGTAAGTCAGAGGGGGAGACGAACCATGAGAGACGATGGACTCTGAAAAACAAACTGAGGGTTCTAGAGGGGAGGAGGGTAAGGGGATGGGTTAGACTGGTGATGGGTAATAAAGAGGGCACGTTCTGCATGGAGCACTGGGTGTTATGCACAAACAATGAATCATGGAACACTACATCAAAAACTAATGATGTAATGTATGGTTATTAACATAACAATAAAAAATTTTTAAAAAATATCTATAAATATATAGATATCTGAAACATTTTTCCTGTTAATAGAACCTTTCAGTGTGAGAAAGAATGACCTGAACTTCTTCACATACTCCAGAACTGAAAATAGCCAACCTAGTGTGTAGCACAAAGCCTGAAATCTTGACTTGTGGCTCAGCTGGTTTATAGGTTGCCTTATAGCAGGGATATCAAAGGATGATAACAAGATTAAGAAAATAAAATGAAGAAAATAAGGAAATTTATTCAAATGATTTTCATTCTTATATTTAGCATTCTCTCTCCCTTTTTATTTTCATAGGTGTCTTATATATTTATTATGAAAAAATTATAAAATGCAAAATTATAAATTTTATAATTTTTATTATGTTAGTCACCGTACAGCACATCATTAGTTTTTGATGTAGTGTTCCATGATTCATTGTTTGCCTATAACACCCAGTGCTCCATGCAGTAGATGTCCCCTTAATACCATCAATGGGCTCACCCATCCTCCCAACCCCCTCCCCTCTAGAACCCTCAGTTTGATTCCCAGAGTCCATAGTCTCTCATGGTTTGTCTTCTCCTCTGATTCCCACCCCCCCCACTTCATTTTTCTCTTTTTTCTCTTAATGTCTTCCCTGCTATTCCTTATGTTCCACAAGTAAGTAAAACCATACAGTAATTATCTTTCTTTGTTTGAAAATGCAAATTTAAAAAAGAAAAAGAAAGTCACCCTATATTGCACTACATAGAAACCATTAATACATGGATACATAGCTTTCAGGGAAGTAACATTTGAAGTACAGGAAAATCAGGAATTCTCTGTATCAATTTTTCTACTTTTCAGCAGCTTTGAGTAAAGGCTGCTGGCACTGGTTTAGGAAAGTACAAGGATGTCTCTAACAGGTTATGTACAAAATATTCATTCTCATCATCACCCTGAAAATAACTCAACCTCCCCTACTTACGACCCATCTGTATCCCAAAAAAGGGAAGGAATTCTGACGAAGGTAATTCTTTATCTTTTCTACCAGTTCCCAATTCCATCTTTTAATGCATTATTTTCTTTTCAAGTCTGCATTTTATGTTGATCAAGGTGGAGCTGGCAAGAGAAACAAATGAAGAGAAGGTAAATAATAGTGCTGCCTCAGGGAAATTCTGGACCCCAGAATCTCACAAAGTCCACATTGGTGTTCACAGATATTTAGAGACTTCAAAACCTCTTAATGAAAATGATAATCTCAAATTAAGAGTTGCTGTAAGGTTAGCAAAGTTACTTCGAAGTCCTCTCTTCTTATCAGTAAATTTATATATAAAGAAAAATCATTATCTTAATCTTTCTGGAAACAGCTCTTGAATAGAAGGAAACTATCCAAAGCTACTGAAATATCTTCAAATTCTAAGACATCAAGCAAATTAAAAGCTAAAAGTGTCTAATTCATATATTTTTAAAGCTTATATAGGTCTACCTTCTAGCTAGTATAGACAGTCCCCAACTTATGATGGTTCCACTTATTATTTTTTTACTTTATGATAGTGTAAAACCAATACACATTCGATAAAAACTGTACTTTAAATTTTTATCTTTTCCCGGGCTAGTTATATGTGGTCTGATACTCTCTTATGTTGGGCAGCAGCACTGAGCCACAGCTCTCAGTCAGTCACTTGACCAGAAGAATAAACAACCAATACACATTGTATTGTTAACATTACAGGTTATAATGTTAACAGTTATTCTGCTTTACAGTTACACTGATCCATATCTTGTCTGAAGGCTGACTGTAAATGTTAAAAACCAATATGTATAGTTTTCATATTTTTACCTGTGTAAACATTTTTTCTCACATTGGTTCAAGAAGTATGCTAGGATTACATCTTTCTTTACACGGTCCACATCTGAGCCCCTGGACACTTAAAAATATATATATACTTTATTAAAAATATTCAGTGAACTCTATTTTCTTACACCATTATTTTATTTTATAGTTCAATGTAATTTTATTGCACAACTTTTGTTTTTCCTGGAGTTTGCAGTTACTATTATTTTCTCATTCATTCTCTCAAAAAAACAAACAAAAAAGTCCTTACAGATTCTCAAGTTGTCCTGCCATCTCAATCATATTATCTAAAGCATGGAACCCCCATTTTCCCCCCAAAGGGCTACATCCTCTTTCAGTGTGGCCTAGCATTTCCTAGAGTTGCTGGCAATGGCCATCTTAGAACTTCCCTTCACCATTTTGTAGGATGGGCCCTATGGGAGATCTGCCAGTTGCCTATCATCTTCATCATTTCCCTTTGGTCCAAGTTTTAACTGGATCTTTTGTCACCTATAAAACATATTTCCTCATATTTTGGTGTGACTATGCAGTGATTCTAACGAATGAAATGGAGCCAGAAGTATAGTTTGCTACTCGTCATAAAGCTTTTTAAGGAAACTGACTCAGCAGGCTTTTTCTCTCTGCATTTCTCCTTCCTCAAGCCTGTAGCTATGGCAGCTAGGATTCCACTATCCATCTTGAATCATTATGTGACCTTGAGTAAGGGAATAAAATGCTAGGATTGTGGAATAGGAAGATAAGTGCCTAGGTCTTAAGTGATAATGTGTAGACATCATATTAGTACTACACTGCCTGTCTGAATTTCTTTTATGTGAGAAAGCAATAAATCTCTATTCTGTTTAAATCACCATTACTTTTTTGGTCTGTCACATACAGAAACCTAACTCTATCTGAAATGGATTCACAATTTCCAATATCACATGTCTTCTTCCTTGCTTTTCTGAGTATAGTCTTAATGCTCTCTTAAAACTTAATACTCACATAGTAGCATTACTTGTTTTATAACCACTTTCTGAACCCTCCTCTGTTTAGAGAATTCCCTATTTTATGAATCTTGTTAGAGAAAAGAGACCACCTTACATTTTAAGAGCTGAAAATGCCAAATAATTTCAGCTAAGTCAAAATCCAGAAGGTGGAAGAGAAATAGAGAATGTAAAAAAGGCTCAATCCAATACTTAAAAGCCTTCCTCTAAAAGAGACACACATCACTTTTCACTAACATTCCATTGACAGAGACCAGTCATACGGTCCTGCATATGGTCCTGCAAGGGTGGCTAAGAAATGTAGTTCTTAACTAAAAAGCTGCTGTGGAAAAGGAGCATAAATTCTGATGGTCTATTAGCCATCTCTGCCATAATTCATAACATTAAATATTTTTATTTACTGTTAAGCATTTGTCTTTTCTTTTTTATTTTTTTGTGTGTATGTATATATGTCTGTTGATGTATTTGTCCCATCTTTTAATTGGGAGTCCATGCATTTTTTTTCATCAACATCCATGAGGTCTGTATATCTATGGACACTGAGCTTTTAGCTGCCATGTTTTTAGAAACTGTGTTCCCAGGTGCCTGGGTGGCTCAGTCATTAAGCATCTGTCTTCGGCTCAGGTCATGATCCCAGGGTCCTGGGATTGAGCCCCGCATTGGGCTCCCTGTGCTGTGGGAAGCCTGCTTCTCCGTCTCCCACTCCCCCTGCTTGTGTTCCTTCTCTCGCTGTGTCTCTCTCTGTCAAATAAATAAATAAAACCTTTAAAAAAAATTAAAAAAACTGTGTTCTCCAGTTTATTAGTTTTTAAATTATATTTATGATTGCTTGTGATTTATAAGCATCATATCAAATCTTTCAACTTATATTTTTTTAATTCTCCATTGTTTTTTAGTTGAGTATGTTTAATTTTTTTCTCAGAGACTAAAACTCTGTACATTAAAATAATCCTATGTTTGTTTAAGACAGTTAAATGTAATATAACTTTAATTTCTTTTGATAATAGCATGAAGTAAGAATGTTAGTTTTCTTTTTCAGAGAAGCCAATTTCTATAACACTCTTTATTTCCTTACTCTTCTTTATGTATTAAGTTTTTATAGATTCCAGTTTCAGCTTCTTGGATTTTTTAATCTATTTAATTGACTTTTTTTTTTAATTTAAGTGTAGTTGACACCCAATGTTACATTAGTTTCAAATGTACAACATAGTGATTCAACAACTCTATACATTATGCTATGTTCATCACAACTATAACTATGATTTGTCACCATTAAACACTATTATAACACTGTTAACTATTTTCCCTATGCTATGACTTATTCATTCCATAACTGGAAACCTGTATCTCCCACTCCTCTTCATGCATTTTGCTCATCCCTTACCTCCTTGCCCTCTGGTAACCACAAATTTCTTCTCTGTATTTGAGTCTATTCCTGCTTTTTGTATATTTATTCATTTACTTTCTTTTTAGATTCTACATATAAGTGAAACTATATAGTATTTGTATTTCTTTGTCTGACTTATTTCACTTAGTGTAATAACCTCTAGGTTTATCCATGTTGTGGCAAATGACAAGATCTCATCCTTTTTTATAGCTGAGTAATAACTCAGTGTGTGTGTGTGTGTGTGTGTGTGTGTGTACACCACATCTTTATCTATTCATCTATCAATGTACGCTTGGGTTGCTTCCATATCTTGTCTATTATAAATAATGCTGCAATAAACATAGGGATGCATATATCTTCTCAGTTTAGTGTTTTTGTTTTCAGTGGGTAAATATCCAGTAGTGGAATTACTGGATCATATGGTATTTCTATTTTTAAGTTTTTGAGGAGCCTCTGTACTGTTTTCCATGGTGGCTGCACTAATTTGTACTCCCAGCAACAGTGCACAGGGTTTCTTTTCTCCACATTCTCACCCACACTTATTATTTCTTGTCTATCTGATTCTAGTCACTCTGACAGATGTGAAGTCATATCTCATTGTGGTTTTGATTTGCATTTCCCTGATGATTAGTGATATTGAGCTTTTTTTCATGTGTCTGTTGGTCACCTGTATGTCGTCTTTGGAAAAGATGTCTATTCAGATTCTCTACCCATCTTTTAATCAGATTATTTGCATTTTTTTGTATTAAATTGTATACATTCTTTATATTTTTTGGATATTAACCACTTATCAAATATATCATTTGTGAATATCTCCTCCCATTCAGCAGTTGCCTTTTTTGTTTTATTAATAGTTTCCTTCATTGTGCAAGAGATTTTTATTTTGGTATGATCCCAATAGTTTGTTTTTGTTTCCCTTGTCTAAGGAGACATATCTAGAGAAATGTTGCTAAGGCTGATATGAGAGAAATTACTACCTGTATTTTCTTCCAGGAGTTTTAAGGTTCCAGGTCTTACATTTAGATCTTTAAGCCATTTTGAGTTTATTTTTGTATATGGCATAAGAATATGGTTGAGTTTCATTCTTTTGCATATAGCTGTCCAGTTTTCCCAGCATCGTTATTGAAGAGCCTATCTTTTGCACCATTCTATATTCTTACCTCCTTTGTCATAGATTAATTGACCATATTAGTGTTGGTTTATTTCTGGGCTCTCTATTCTGTTCTATTGTTCTACGTATATACTTTTCTTTCTTTCTTTTCTTTTCCCTTCCTTCCTTCCTTCCTTCCTTCCTTCCTTCCTTCCTTCCTTCCTTCCTTCCTTCCTTCTTTCTTTTTTTTTCTCTTTCTGTAAAGTAAGCTCTACATCCAATGTGGGGCTTGAATTCATAACCCTGAGATCAAGAGTTGCATGCTCTTCTGACTGAGCCAGCCAGGCGCCCCTATGTATCTATTTTTGTGCCAATGGCATACTGTTTTGATTACTACAAGTTTGCAGTATATCTTGAAATTTGGGATTGTCATAGCTCTAGCTTTGTTCTTCTTTCTCAAGATTTCCTTGGCTATTAGGGGTCTTTTGTGGTTCCATACACGTTTTAGGGTTATTTATTTTAGTTCTGTGAAAAAATGCTGGTGGTATTTGGATTGGGATTGCATTTAATCTGTTGATTGCTTTGGGTGGTGTGGACATTTTAACATTAATTCCTCCAATCCATGAACATGGAACATTTTGCCATTTATTTGTGTCATCTTCAATTTCTTTCATCAGTGTTTTATCATTTTCACGTCTTTCACCTCCTTGGTTAAGCTTACTCCTAGCTATCTTTTTGTTCTTGTTGTTGCAATTGTAAATGAAGCTGTTCTCTTAATTTCTCTTTCTGCTACTTCATTATTAGTGTATAGAAAGGCAATGGCTTTCTATGTATTATTTTTTATCCTGCAACTTTACTGAATTCATTTATTGGTTCAAATAGTTTTTTGGTGGAGTCTTTAGGGTTTTCTGTATATAGTCATCATATCACAAATAGTGATAGTTTAATGTCTTCCTTACCATATTAGATAATTTTTATTTCTTTTCCTGATCTGATTGCTGTGGCTAGGACTTCTAGTACTGTGTTGAATAGAAGTGGTAAGAGGGGACGTCTAGCTGTGGGTTTTTCATATATGGCCTTTATTTTGTTGAGATATGCTCCCTCTCAACCCACTTTGTTGAGGGTTTTTATCATGAACAGATATTGGATTTTGTCAAATGTTTTTTCTGTGTCTATGAGATGATCATATGGTTTTTATCCTTTCTCTTCTTAACGTGATATATCACATTGATTGGTTTGCAAAAATTGAACTACCCTTGCATCACAGGAATAAATCCCACTCAATCATGGTGAATAACTATTTTAATGTATTGTTGGTTTTGGTTCCCTAATATTTTGTTGAGGGTTTTTGCGTCTATGTTCATCAGAGTAATTGGCCTATAGTTTTCTTTTTTGTGGTGTCTTTTTCTGATTATGATATCAGGGTAATGCTGGCCTCTTAGAATGGACTTGGAAGCTTTGCTTCCTCTTCTATTTTTTGGAATAGTTTGAGGAGAAGAGATATTAACTCTTCTTTAAATGTTAGGTAGAATTCACCTGTGAATCCATTTAATCCTGAGCTTTTGTTTGTTGGGAGTTGTTTTTTTTTTTTTATTACTATTTCAATTTTGTTACTATTCATTGATCTTTTCAGATTTTTTTATTTCTTCCTGATTCAGTTTTGGAAGATTGTTTGTTTCCAGGAATTTATCCATTTCTTCTGTGTTATCCAATTTGTTGGTATATAATTTTTCATAGTATTCTCCTATAACCCTTTGTATTTCTGAGATGTCAGTTTTTAATTATCCTCTTTCATTTCTGATTTTACTTATTTGTGTCTTCTCAATGTGTCACTCTGGCTAAAGCTTTATCAATTTTGTTTCTCTTTTCAAAGAACCAGCTCTTGGTTTCATTGATATTTTCTATTGATTTTTTTTTTTAGTCTCTATTTCATTTATTTCTGCTCTGATTTTTATTATTTCCTTCCTTCTATTAGCCTTGGGCTTTGTGTGTTTTCCTTTTTCTGGTTCCTTTAGTTATAAGGTTAGATTGTTTATTGGAGATTTTTATTGTTTCTTGAGGTTATAAATTTCCCTCATAGAACTGCTTTTGCTGTGTCCAGCTGTAACCGGCCTCTATGAATTTGTGTTTTTTCCAGTTTTTCTTATTGTGATTGATTTCTAGCTTCATACTGTTATAGTTGAAAAGGTTGCATTATAATGACTTTAATCTTCTTAAATTTATTGAGACTTGTTTTGTGGCCTAGCATGTGATCTATCCTGGAGAAGGTCCCATGCATGCTTGAAAAGAATGTGTATCCTGCTGTTTGGGGATGGAATGTTCTGTACATATCTGTTAAGTCCATCTGGTCTAATGTGCTGTTCAAAGACACTGTTTCCTTATTGATTTTCTGCCTGGATAATCCATCCATTGATATCAGTGGGGTGTTAAATTCCCCTACTATTATTGTATTCCTGTCAATTTCTCCCTTTATGTCTGTTAATATTTGCTTTATGTATTTAGGTGCTGCAATGTTGGATGCATAGATATTTACAATTGTTGGGACGCCTGGGTGGCTCAGTCAGTTGAGCGTCTGCCCTTGGCTCAGGTCATGATCCCAGGGTCCTGGGATCGAGCCCCATATCGGGCTCCCTGCTCGGCAGGAAGACTGCTTCTCCCTCTCCCACTCCCCTTGCTTGTGTTCCCTCTCTCATCGTGTCTCTCTCTGTCAAATAAATAAAATCTTTAAAAAAAAAGATATTTACAATTGTTATATCCTTTCGTTGCATTTACCCCTTTATCATTGTGGAATACCCTTCTTTCTCTCTTTTTACAGTCTTTGCTTTAAATTCTATTTTGTCTGATGTAAGTACTGCTACCCTGCCTTTTTTAATTTATTTATTTTGCTTCCATTTGCATGGAATATCTTTTTTCACCCTTTCACTTCCAGTCTTTATGTGTCTTTAGATATGAGGTGAGTCTCTTGTAGCCAGCATATAGATGGCTTTTATTTTTTTTTAAATGTTCTTCCAAACTGTGTCTTTTATTTATTTATTTTTAAGTAGACTCTATGCTCAGTATGGAGCCCAACACAGAACTTGAACTCACGACCCTGAGATCAAGAGTCAGATGCTCTAACAACTGAGCCACCCAGGTGCCCCAAAACTGTGTCTTTTAATTGGAGCATTTAAACCATTTACATTTAAAGCAGTTATTGACAGGTAGTACTTACTGCCATTTTGTTAATTGTTTTCTTGTTTTTGTAATTCTTCTCTGTTTCTTTCTTCTTCGCTTGTTTTCTTACCTTGTGACTGATGACTTTCTGTAGTGTTATACTTGGCTTTCTTTCTCTTTATGTTTTGTGTGTCTATTATAGGTTTTGGGTTTGTGGTTACCATGAGGTTCATATATAGCATTCTAAGTACATAGCAGTCTATATGAAGTTGATGGTCACTTAAATTTGAACACATTTTAAAAGAACTTTTTTTACTCCCTTCCTCCATATTTCATGTATATGTTGTCATATTTCACATTTTTTTATTCATAATTTTCTTACTTCTAATTATGGCCTTTCTTTTCCACCTAAAGAAGTACTTTTAGAATTTCTTGTAAGGCCAGTTGAGTGGCGATGAACTCCTTTGACTTTTGTTTGTGCGGGAAGTTCTTTTTCTCTCCTTCCATTCTGAATGATAACCTAGCCAGACAGAGTATTCTTGGTTGTAAGTTTTTTTTACTTTCAGCTCTGGATATATTATGTCACTCCCTCCTGAGTTACAAAGTTTCTGCTGAAAAATCAACTGATAAACTTATGGGGTTTTCCCTTGTATATCACTTTTTGCTTCTGTCTAGCAGCAAGAGAGAAGAAAGAAGAAAAGATAAAGAAAAGATAACTGTTTGGCTTTTTATTTTTAAATTTTTACATTTTAATTATTATGTGTTGTGGTGTGAACTTCCTTGGTTTAATCTTGTTTGGAACTCTCTTTACTTCCTAAACCTGGATGCCTATTTCCTTCCTGAGATTAGGGAAGTTTTTAGCTACTATTTCTTCAAATAAATTACCTGTCCCTTTCTCTCTCTCTTCTCCTTCAGGGACCCCTGTAATGCAAGTATTTGTTTGCTTGATGTTGTCCAAGAGATCCTTAACCTCTCCTCATTTTTTTTAAACTTTTTTCTCTTTTTGCTGTTCAGCTAGGGTGCTTTCCATTACCCTGTCTTCCATATCACTGATCCATTCTTCTGCATCCATTAATCTATTTTTGATTCCCTGTAGTGTATTTTTTATTTCAGTTTTTGTATTCTTCAACTCTAATTGGTTCTTTTTAAAATACTTTCTATCTCTTTGTTGAAGTTTTCACTGAGTTCTTCCACTCTTCTCTCCTGTCTAGTGAGCATCGTTTTTTTTAAATTTTTTATTGTTATGTTAATCACCATACATTATATCATTGGTTTTTGATGTAGGGTTCCATGATTCATTGTTTGTGCATAACACCCAGTGCTCCACACAGAATGTGCCCTCTTTAATACCCATCACCAGGCTAACCCATCCTCCCACCCCCTCCCCTCTAGAACCCTCAGTTTGTTTTTCAGAGTCCATCATCTCTCATAGTTCGTCTCCCCCTCCGACTTACTCCCCTTCATTCTTCCCCTCCTGCTATCTTCTTCTTTTCCTTTTTTCTTAACATATGTTGCATTATTTGTTTCAGAAGTACAGATCTTTGATTCAACAGTATTGCACAATTCACAGCACTCACCATAGCACATACCCTACCCAATGTCTATCACCCTGCGACCTCATCCCTCCCACCCCCCACCACTCCAGCAACACTCAGTTTGTTTCCTGAGATTAAGAATTCCTCATATCAGTGAGGTCATATGCTACGTGTCTATCTCTGATTGACTTATTTCACTCAGCATAACACCCTCCAGTTCCATCCAGGTCGTTGCAAATGGCAAGATCTCATTCATGGCTGCATAATATTCCATTGTGTATATATACCACTTCTTTATCCATTCATCTGTCGATGGACATTGTGGCTCTTTCCACAGTTTGGCTATTGTGGACATTGCTGCTATAAACATTGGAGTGCACTTACCCCTTCAGATCCCTACATTTGTATCTTTGTGGTAAATACCCAGTAGTGCAATTGCTGGATCATAGAGTAGCTCTATTTTCAACTGTTTGAGGAACCTCCATACTGTTTTCCAGAGTGGTTTCACCAGTTTGCATTCCCACCAAGAGTGTAGGAGGGTTCCCCTTTCTCCACATCCCCGCCAACATCTGTCATTTCCTGACTTGTTCATTTTAGCCATTCTGACGGGTGTGAGGTGGTATCTCATTGAGGTTTTGATTTGGATTTCCCTGATGCCGAGCGATGTTGAGCACTTTGTCATGTGTCTGTTGGCGATTTGGATGTCTTCTTTGGAAAAATGTCTGTTCATGTCTTCTGCCCATTTCTTGATTGGATTATTTGTTCTTTGGGTGTTGAGTTTGATACGTTCTTTATAGATTTTGGATACTAGCCCTTTATCTGACATGTCATTTGCAAATATCTTCTCCCATTCTGTAGGTTGTCTTTTGGTTTTGTGGACTGTTTCTTTTGCTGTGCAAAAGCTTTTTATCTTGATGAAATCCCAATAGTTCATTTTTGCCCTTGCTCCCCTTGCCTTTGGTGACGTTTCTAGGAAGAAGTTGCTACGGCTGAGGTCGAAGAGGTTGCTGCCTGTGTTCTCCTTTAGGATTTTGATGGACTCCTGTCTCACATTTAGCTCTTTCAACCATTTGGCGTCTATTTTTGTGTGTGGTGTAAGGAAATGGTCCAGTTTCATTCTTCTGCATGTGGCTGTCCAATTTTCCCAACACCATTGGTTGAAGAGACTGTCTTTTTGCCATTGGACATTCTTTCCTGCTTTGTCAAAGATGAGTGGACCATAGCGTTGAGGGTCCATTTCTGGGCTCTCTATTCTGTTCCATTGGTCTATGTGTCTGTTTTTGTGCCAGTACCATACTGTCTTGATGATGACAGCTTTGTAATAGAGCTGGAAGTCCGGAATTGTGATGCCGCCAGCTTTGCTTTTCTTTTTCAATATTCCTCTGGCTATTCGGGGTCTCTTCTGGTTCCATACAAATTTTAGGATTATTTCTTCCATTTCTTTGAAAAAAGTGAATTGTATTTTGATGGGGATTGCATTGAATGTGTAGGTAGCATTGACACCTTCACAATGTTTGTTCTTCCAATCCATGAGCATGGAACGTTTTTCCATTTCTTTGTGTCTTCTTCAATTTCTTTCATGAGTATTTTATAGTTTTCTGAGTACAGATCCTTTGCCTCTTTGGTTAGATTTATTCCTAGGTATCTTATGGTTTGGGTGCAATTGTAAATGGAATCAACTCCTTGATTTGTCTCTCTTCTGTCTTGTTGTTGGTGTATAGGAATGCCACTGATTTCTGTGCATTGATTTTATATCCTGCTACTTTACTGAATTCCTGGATGAGTTCTAGCAGTTTTGGGGTGGAGTCTTTTCGGTTTTCCACATACAGTATCATATCATCTGCAAAGAGTGAGAGTTTCACTTCCTCTTTGCCGATTTGGATGCCTTTGATTTCTTTTTATTGTCTGATTGCTGTGACTTCTAATACTATGTTGAATAGCAGTGGTGAGAGTGGACATCCCTGCCGCGTTCCTGACCTTAGGGGAAAAGCTCTCAGCTTTTCCCCATTGAGAATGATATTCGCTGTAGGTTTTTCATAGATGGCTTTTATGATATTGAGGTATGTACCCTCTATCCCTATACTCTGAAGAGTTTTGATCAAGAAAGGATGCTGTACTTTGTCAAATGCTTTTTCTGCATCTATTGAGAGGTTCATATGATTCTTGTTCTTTCTTTTGTTAATGTATTGTATTACGTTGATTGATTTGCAGATGTTGAACCAGCCTTGCAGACCAGGGATAAATCCCACTTCGTCATGGTGAATAATCCTTTAAATGTACTGTTGGATCCTATTGGCTAGTATTTTGGTGAGAATTTTTGCATCCATGTTCATCAAGGATATTGGTCTGTAATTCTCCTTTTTGATGGGGTCTTTGTCTGGTTCGGGGATCAAGGTAATGGTGGCGTCATAAAATGAGTTTGGAAGTTTTCCTTCCATTTCTATTTTTTGGAACAGTTTCAGGAGAATAGGTATTAATTCTTCTTTAAATGTCTGATAGAATTCCCCTGGGAAGCCATCTGGCCCTGGGCTTTTGTTTCTTGGGAGATTTTTGATGACTGCTTCAATTTCCTTAGTGGTTATAGGTCTGTTCAGGTTTTCTATTTCTTCCTGGTTCACTTTTGGTAGTTGATACATCTCTAGGAATGCACCCATTTCTTCCAGGTTATCTAATTTGCTGGCATAGGGCTGCTCATAATATGTTCTCATAATTGTTTGTATTTCTTTGGTGTTGGTTGTGATCTCTCCTCTTTCATTCATGATTTTGTTGATTTGGGTCATTTCTCTTTTCTTTTTGATAAGTCTGGCCAGCGGTTTATCAATCTTGTTAATTCTTTCAAAGAACCAGCTCCTAGTTTCGTTGATCTGTTCTACTGTTCTTTTGGTTTCTATTTCATTGATTTCTGCTCTGATCATTATTATTTCTCTTCTCCTGCTGGGTTTAGGCTTTATTTGCTGTTCTTTCTCCAGCTCCTTTAGGTGTAGGGTTAGGTTGTGTATTTGAGACCTTTCTTATTTCTTGAGAAAGGCTTGGATTGCTATATACTTTCCTCTCAGGACTGCCTTTGCTGTATCCCAAAGATTTTGAACAGTTGTGTTTTCATTTTCATTGGTTTCCATGAATTTGTTTAATTCTTTAATTTCCTGGTTGACCCATTCATTCTTTAGTAGGATGCTCTTTAGCCTCCATGTATTTGAATTCTTTCCGACTTTCCTCTTGTGATTGAGTTCTAGTTTCAAAGCATTGTGGTCTGAAAATATGCAGGGAATAATCCCAATCTTTTGGTACCGGTTGAGACCTGATTTGTGACCTAGGATGTGATCAATTCTGGGGAATGTTCCATGGGCACTAGAGAAGAATGTGTATTCTGTTGCTTTGGGATGGAATGTTCTGAATATGTCTGTGAAGTCCATTTGGTCCAGTGTGTCATTTAAAGTCTTTATTTCCTTGTTGATCTTTTGCTTAGATGATCTGTCCATTTCAGTCAGGGGGGTGTTAAAGTCCCCCACTATTATTGTATTGTTGTCAATGTGTTTCTTTGCTTTTGTTATTAATTGCCTTATATAATTGGCTGCTCCCACGTTAGGGGCATAGATATTTACAATTGTTAAATCTTCTTGTTGGATAGACCCTTTAAGTAGGATATAGTGTCCTTCTTCATCTCTTATTACAGTCTTTGTTTTAAAATCTAATTTGTCTGATATAAGGATTGCCACCCCAGCTTTCTTTTGGTGTCCATTAGCATGGTAAATGGTTTTCCACCCCCTCACTTTCAATCTGGGCGTGTCTTTGGGTCTAAAATGAGTCTCTTGCAGACAGCATATCGATGGGTCTTGTTTTTGAATCCAATCTGATAGCCTGTGTCTTTTGATTGGGGCATTGAGCCCATTTCCATTCAGGGTAACTATTGAAAGGTATGAATTTAGTGCCATTGTATTGCCTGTAAGGTGACTGTGACTGTATATTGTCTCTGTTCCTTTCTGATCTATGTTGCTTTTAGGCTCTCTCTTTGCTTAGAGGACCACTTTCAAGATTTCTTGGAGGGCTGGTTTCGTGTTTGCACATTCCTTTAGTTTTTGTTTGTCCTGGAAGCTTTTTATCTCTCCTTCTATTTTCAATGAGAGCCTAGCTGGATATAGTATTCTTGGGTGCATATTTTTCTCGTTTAGTGGTCTGAAGATATCCTGCCAGTCCTTTCAGGCCTGCCAGGTCTCTGTGGATAGGTCTATTGCCAGTCTAATGTTTCTACCATTTTAGGTTACATATCTCTTCTCCCGAGCTGCTTTCAGGATTTTCTCTTTGTCTCTGAGACTCGTAAGTTTTACTATTAGATGTCGGGGTGTTGACCTATTTTTATTGATTTTGAGAGGGGTTCTCTGAGCCTACTGAACTTTGATGCCTGTTTCCTTCCTCACATTAGGGAAGTTCTCTGCTATTATTTGCTCCAATATACATTCTGCCCCCCTCTCTCTTTCTTCTTCTTCTGGGATCCCAATTATTCTAATGTTGTTTCGTCTTATCGTATCACTTATCTCTCGAATTCTGCCCTCATGATCCTGTAGTTGTTTCTCTCTCTTTTTCTCAGCCTCTTTATTTTCCATCATTTGGTCTTCTATATCGCTGATTCTCTCTTCTGCCTCATTTATCCTAGCAGTTAGTGCCCCCATTTTTTACTACACCTCATTAATAGCCTTTTTGATTTCGACTTGGTTAGATTTTAGTTCTTTTATTTCTCCAGAAAGGGTTTCTCTAAAAACTTCCACGCTTTTTTCAAGCCCAGCTAGTATCTTTAAAGTCATGATTCTGAACTCTAGGTCCAACATCGTACTAATGTCCGTATTAAGTAGGTCCCTGGCAGACAGTACTACCTCTTGTTCTTTTTGCTGAGGTGATTTTTTTCGTCTTGTCATTTTGTTCAGAGGAGAATAGATGAATGAGAGAACAAAATGCTAACAGGTTAACAATGTCCCCAGCAAATATACTCTATACAAATCAGAAAAGGCCTGAAACCAGGGGAAAAGAAAGGGAAAGAAAGAAAAAAGAAAGAGAAAAAAAAAGAAAGAAAAAGATAAAAACAAAAACAGAACAAAACAAAAAAAACAGAATATGATCAAATATGATCAGGCTAGTGCATAGGTCAGTGCCACACACTAGATTTTGGGCGTATTTTGGTCTGTTAGAAAAAAGTGCCTCCTAAAATTTTAAAGGAAGAAAGACTTATATAAAATAAGGGTTGATACAATGAAGGGATGGAAGATGACTGTAAAGATGAAAATTATAAGATTTTATAAAAGGAATTGATAAGATGAGAAGTTTGGAAAAAGAAAGAAGAAGATTTTAAAAAAAAAGAAAAAAAAAGGGAGAGAATGTGATCAGACAGGAGACTAGAACAAAGCCATACACTAGTGATTTAGGGTATATTTTGATCTGTTAGAAGAAACCGTATCTCAAAATTTTAGAGAGAACAACTTATATATATATGTGCCAAAAATAAGGGTAACTACTATGAAGTGATAAAATATGACTCTAAAATGAAAAATAAAAAATGTTCTTCTTTAAAAAAGGGATTGAGAAGATGTTGGTTGAAAAAGGGAAAAAAAAAGTTAAAAAAATTAACTTTGAAAGACTAATGAATCATGGTAAAAAAAGCCGTGAATTCTATGTGCAGTATTCCCCTAGTGCTGGAGTTCTCCCGTTCTCCTTGATCGGTAAACTTGGTCTCGGCTTGCTGGCTGTTCCTGCGGATCTTCTGGGGGAGGGGCCTGTTGCCGTGGTTCCCAAATGTCTTTGCCAGAGGCGGAATTGCCCCGCCCTTGTTGGTCCGGGCTAAGCAAGCTGCTCGGGTTTGCTCTCAGGAGCTTTTGTTCCCTGCAAGCTCTCGGTCCAGCTTTGGAGGACCAGGGTGAAAATGGTGGCCTCCCAATCTCCACCCAGAGGAGCTGAGAGCTCTGGGCCCCGCTCCTCAGTGTGCCCCCAGAGAAAAGCAGTCACTCCCGTCTCCCCGGTCTCCGGCCACACTCTGTGCTCACCCGGCCTGTGACCGAGCGTTTCTATGTCTGGCACCCGACCCCGTGTGGAGTCTCCAAACCCAGCAGATCCCTCTGGTGCGCTCCCGCGCTGCTCCTCCCCAGGGAGGGAGGGGAGTCTCTCCAGCTCTGCCGCTTGTTGGGTCCCTGCTGGAGGAGCAGTGGCCCGACTGGGCCGTGGATCACAGTTTATGGCCACCCCAAGCTGAGAGCCCGCGCCTCGGCTCTGTCTCTGCAGCCGGCTTCCCCGCTCCGATACCTGGGAGCTCTGCTGCACTCAGGCACCCCCGGTCTTTCTGTGACCCCGAGGGTCCTGAGACCACACTGTCCCACAAGGGTTCCACCCCCGCTTAGCCACTGGAGCGACGTCCCTCAGCAGAACTGACTTCTAAAAGGTCCGATTTTGTGCTCCGTGGCTCTATCACTTGCCAGAAGTGGCCGACGGAGGCCCCCTCCCCCGCCGTCTATCCTCCCGAATATCGCCTCGGATTCACTTCTCTGCACGTCCTACCTTCCAGTCAGTGGACGCTTCTCTGTTCAGAGAGTTGTTGCTACTCTCTTTTTCGATCTCCTGTTGAGTTCGTAGGTGTTCAGAATGGTTTGATCCCTATTCAGCTGAATTCCTGAGACCAGATGAAATCCAGGTCTCCTATTCCTCCCCCATCTTGCTCCGCCCCTCCAGTGAGCATCTTTATGATTGTTACTTTAAACTCTATCAGGCATATTGCTTATCTCAGTTTCATTTAGTTCCTTCTCTGAGGTTTTGTCTGTTCTTTCATGTGGAGCATATTCTTCTGTCTCCTAACTTTCTATTTGTTTCTGAATTAATACTATACCCCTTTAATTATTTCACTGTAACTGTTAGTGAGCAATGTTCCACTAAATAGTCATCTTTTTCAATAACTGCCTTGTTATTTATATCTCTTCCATTTTATAGACAATTTCTTGAATTATTTGGATAAGTTCTTAAAAAGTAAAATTAAGATTTTGGTTAGAATTTTATAGAATCCACAAAATCATTTTTAAAAAATGATAGCTTTAAAACAGATTTCTTACCTGTATGAATAGACTAACTAAATAAGTAAGATTTCCCAAAACCTGAAATATTTGACAGGATCTTTCTTCCCTTCACATTCTATATTAAGCATTTATTTCAGAACTTTCTCTCTAAACCATCCTCTAGATGAAACTGACTAGCAGGCAGAGGTTCACTGATATACATCTCAGGAGATAAGAAATGTGTGCTACTTTATCCCTGTGAGCCAGCTCTCATTGTCCTTATTGACTCATGTCATTAAATATTCAAGACAATTATGTTCCCTAGCATTTTCTCTTCCGCTAGCTTCTGTTTATGTGTTGGAGTAGAAGATTTATATCATGCATGTTTAGCTTTTTAGTTTAAAAGAAGAGAAATCTTAAAACCATTAGCTCATAAACAAATACCAAACATAAGTAACACACTAATACAATATCAAAAACAAGTGAAGAGAAATTAATGTGGCTTCAAAATCCAGGATCTAAGTAAAAAAATAAAATGAGTGAATGATTATAGAGAAGCCAAAAATATGTAATCAACTTTCAGCTCAGTGACAAAGGGCTAGTTTTTTTTCTTTTAATGTATCACTACCCTTTGCAACTCTCTAAGAGATTCGTATCACTTTGGTTTTTTACTTTGTTATGGAGGAAGATCTCTAACATTCTCTACTTGGCTTTTCCTTTCATGATTGCTATTTCATAGGTCAGGGATCCAATGTGGGGTTCAATGGCCAGGGATATTTGTTTGAGATCAGGGACTAGGAAAATTATCTTATAAATGGATTTAAGTTGCACTGGACCATCTTTGAGGTGAACTCAGATGAGAACTCAGTTTCAGACCATCTGATCCCTTAATACCCATGGTGGTATTTGTAGGTAGCCACAGAGCAGTGAGTGTTTGGAGCCCAAATCCAATAGCATTCTATCCTGCAATCCCAAATGTGGATATTTCTCTCTCCTAAATGCATAGTCACATAGGCTACATATCATTTTGGGGAAAGGAGATTCATAGCAGGCACAGAGGAGGTTATAGTGGGGTCCTGGAAATTCTGAGGGTCTGGAAGTTTATTTTGGTCTGAAAATGGATGAGAGGATATGACTCTATAGTGCAGTGGCTTACATTAAGCCTCTCTTTACCAGAGCTTGTGTGTTTGGGGTTATGAAGATCAAAACTTTAGTGGGCCTTCTGTTAAATTCATTTCTGTGAACCTATGACTAATTAACCTTATCTGAGATCTGTTAGCAATTTCTCTAACAGGGACTATTAAGCCTACTTTATTCCCATTTTAATGACCATGCTTACTTTGTCACATAAACCTGGTGAATCAGGGTTCCAATTTCTCTAACAGTCAAAACCCTTTAGGTTGCAAATGACAGAAACACAGCTTGAAAAGGCATAAGCAGAAAAGTGAATTGATGCATTTTATGTACTAATGAAACTAAGAAAAGGGGACCTACCAAGCAATTTTGCTTGTCTCTAATTTTTTTTAAAGATTTTATTTATTTACTTGTCAGTGAGAAAGAGAGAGAGTGTGAGCACAAGCAAGGGGAGCAGCAGGCAGAGGGAGAAGCAAGCTCCCCACTGAGCAAGGAGCCCAATGTGGGACTCAAGTCCAGGACCCTGGGATCATGACCTGAGCTGAAGGCAGATGCCTAACCTACTGAGCCACCCTGCTTGTCTCCAATTCTTAACTTCACTGTCTTCCATGGCAGACACATGATGGGGAACATGGCTACCAATGGCTTTAGATTCACATTGCAAGGTCTCAGGGCTATAACAGTATTTTCTACCTCAGCACAAGTTGGAAAAATCCCAGGAAAGAACTCTGAATGGTCCAGCTTGAGTCACTGAAACCAGGAGGAATTGAGAACCAAGCTACCTGGTTTTAGACCCCAGAACATTCATTCACTTATTAGTTGTGTCACATAAGGGAAGATACTTAATCTCTATACCTCTCTCATAGGGTTATTGTGAAGATTAAATGAGTTAATTTGTTAAAACACCTAGAACAGTACCAATGCATATTATTGTTCAAGCATGAGTCATGTGCCCACCCCAGTTGGTCAGGGGGAAGGTCTGTGGCCAGAGTGGATGAGTAGAACAGATGTGGCTGTGGAGGTAGTCTCAGAGACTACCTCCACACATAGAACTCATCTTCTTATTCTCTTCCTACATCCATTTCTGAATAAGTATCTGCAGAGCCACATAACTTTGAGTCAGAGCAGAGCTTTAGTTTCCACCCGGGAGAAGGGAGGGCAGAAGAGATGAAGTGAAGACTCCTCAAAAAGAAAAAAAAAAAAAAAGGAAGGAAGAAAGAAAGAAAGAAAAAAAAGAAAGAAAAGTTCCTATACTTTATATAACCTTAGAAGCAGGAAGTGGTGGAAGGAAATAGCTAGGTCTGCCACTAAGAGCCAGGCTTTGCCACAGTGTGCCTAAAACAAGAAGGCAGTATGAGACTGAAAGCCTAGCATATCGATGCAGCAAGTTAGAGAAGAACCTGATGGGTCCAGCAAAGGCAAACCCTCCTGTTACATAAAGGACATAGAAAAGAAAATGAGGGAAAGCAGGCTGGAAGCAAGTATTAGCTGTATGACTGCAGGTGTGCACAGTAACATCACTTCCTGGTAAGCACGGCCCAGTACCTGTCCTAGACTTTAACTGATCAGATTAGCAACTCCTCTGCCACTGGAGAGAATTTAGTAAGGGGGAGATAGACTGAAAGCCAAAGACATTTTGTTGGGCAAATGTTTAAAATGCACATACATTCAAATCCACCTTGTCTCTGATCACTTTCATGAATCCACCTTTCACATTTGGGATTGATGTATAACTTCCTTTCCTTCCAATAATTTTTAAATTTTTAAAATTATTTTTTAATTTGGGCGCCTGGGTGGCTCAGTCGTTAAGCATCTGCCTTCGGCTCAGGTCATGATCCCAGGGTCCTGGGATCGAACCCCACATCAGGCTCCCTGCTCCACAGGAAGCCTGCTTCTCCCTCTCCCACTCCCCCTGCTTGTGTTCCCTCTCTGGCTGTCTCTCTGTCAAATAAATAAATAAAATCTTTAAAAAATTATTTTTTAATTTTATTTTTTGTTTCAGAGTAATTTTGGGTTCACAGCAAAATTGAGCAGAAGGTACACAGATTTCCCATATACCCCCTGCCTCCATAGCCATAACCTCTCCCTTTATCGATATCCCCCACAAGAGTGACACATTTGTTATAATTGATGAACCTCCACTGACACATCATTATCACCCAAAGTCCACAGTTTACATTAAGATTCACTCTTGGTGTTGCCCATTCTACAGGTCTGGACAAATTTATAATAACATGTATTCATCATAATAATATCTTACAGAGTAGTTTTGCTGCCCTAAAAAGCCTCCTTCTATCCATGAATATGGAATATCTCTTTATTTATTTAGTTCTTCCTTGATATGTTTTATCAGAATTTTGTAGTTTTCTTTGTATATGTCTCATATGTATTGTGTTATATTTATACCTAAGTGTTTCATTTTGGGGGTCCTAATAAAAATGAGATTGTGTTTTTAATTTCAAATTTTACTTGTCCCACTTACTATATAAGAATGTGAATGCCTTTTGTATCTTAACCTTGCCTCCTTCAGCCTTACCATAATTGCTTATTAGTTTTGTTTTGTTTTGTTTTTGTTTTGGGGGGGTTCTCTGATTCTTTGGAATTTTCTGCATAGACAATTATGTTATCTGTGAACAAAGACAGTTTTATTTCTTCCTTCCCAATCAGTGTATTTTTTATTTCCTTTCCTTTCTTATTGCATTAGCTAGGATTTCCAGCACAGCATTGAAAAGGAGTGGTGAGGAAGGACATCCTTGCCTTGTTCCTGATCTTAATAGGAAAGCTTCAAATTTCTCACAAGTATGATGTTAGCTGTAGGTTTTTTTCAGATATTCTTTATCAGGTTGAGTAAATTCCCCTCTATTCTTAATTTACCGAGAATTTTTTTTTTATCTTGAATGGGTGTTGGATTTTGTCAATGCTTTTTCTGCATCCACTGATATGATCATATGTTTTCTCTTTATTAGCCTGTTGATATGATGGATTACATTCTTTGATTTTTGAATGTTGAACCAGCTTTGCATACATGGAATAAAGCCCACTTGGCCAAGGAGTACAATCCTTTTTATAAATTGTTGGATTTAGAGTTCACCTATGAACCCCTCAGGAACTCTAGTTATTTTTTACATGTTTATTCAATTAATAAATATTTCTTAAGAACCTACTATGAAGGGTGCCTGGGTGGCTCAGTCATTAAGCATCTGCCTTCGGCTCAGGTCGTGATCCCAGGGTCCTGGGATCGAGTCCCACATCGGGCTCCCTGCTCAGCGGGGAGCCTGCTTCTCCCTCTCCCACTCCCCCTGCTTGTGTTCCTGCTCTCGTTGTGTCTCTCTCTGTCAAATAAATAAATAAAATCTTTAAAAAAAAGAAAAGAGCCTACTATGAAGCAAGCTAATATTTTAACTTTCCTGGGAATTTTGTTTGCAATATTGAGTGTGAAATATGGGTGATTGGGTTAATTTTTAGTACCATACTATGGTTGATTATTCCAAAAAAATGTGTCTAAGTATCCTCCCCCTAAGTATTACATTGTTTCAAGTTTGAAATATATTCTTTACTTCATTCATTCATTTTTCATTCTTTGTGTATATCTTTCCCACTTCCTAAAATAATTTGAGGTAATTTTACAAGATATGAACACATAGGACCATGAAAATAATGCTAAATTATGCTAAATTCTTATAAGAATTGATATTTGTTTCTGGAATCTGTTCCATCCATCCACAGAAATGTTGTGCTTTTAAAATAAATCCACATATTTTGATTCATCGTCATATTTTAACAGAAGACTGTCAAGTATAGTGGGAAAAAACATGGGCTCTGGAGTCAAAATGCTTGAGTGGGAGTTCCAGTATCCCCTTACTAGTCTTTTAATTGAGAGCTGTCCAACCTTCAAACCTCTCAACTGTGAGATGAAACATCTCAAGTTTTTTCTGGAACAAGGCCACATATAACTAAATCCAAAAAGTAAATAAAAATCTCTAAAGTACAGATAACACTAATCCTTTTCTAATTTTCTAATAGTGTTATTGTGAAGAATAAATGAGAAAACATATGTGAAAGTACTTTATGAATAGTAAAGAACCAAAAATGATTTTACCATCATACTGATAAGGTGGTGGTTTTTTTAGATGGTAATATTTTTTAAGTTTTTTAAAAAATTTATTTTTAGTAATCTCTATACCCAACATGGGGTTCAAACTCACAACTCTGGGATCAAGAGTCACATGCTCTTTTGACTGAGCATTATAGGCACCCTGATAAGGTGGTTTTTAATCTAATAGAGTTTATATCATTTACATAAATATATATTTCTGACTTTTCATTTTTTCCAGTGGAATTTTCACACTCAATTTATCTTGTTACATAAAGTATCTCATGGGAGGGCGCCTGGGTGGCTCAGTCGTTAAGCGGCTGCCTTCAGCTCAGGTCATGATCCCAGAGTCCTGGGATCAAGCCCTGCATCAGGCTCCCTGCTCGGCGGGAAGCCTGCTTCTCCCTCTGCCTCTCTCTCTCTCTCTCTCTCTCTCTCTCTCTCTGTCTCTCATTAATAAATAAATAAAATCTTTAAAAAAAAAAGTATCTCATGGGAGTTGAAGTGATATTCCATTAAATATATATTACCTTAGAAAGAATTCTTTCCAAAATTCTTTCCCTTTTCCCAAGGTCCTGAATAAGGACCATACCTATATACCTATTTGTTATTTCTTCATTTCTTTCTCCCAGAGTGTTTTTATAATTCCTTTTAAATAAATCTATCTGATCCAAAGCAATATTTAATTATTATTTTGAAAGATACTGATTTTTCATCTTATTTTCTAGATAAGTCACTAGCATATAGTAATGTGATTTATTTGTGAGTGAACGTAAGCTTTGACAAGGTCCTCTAGGAAACAGAGCCTTAGATAAGGATAAAATCCTGCAATTTTGGAAGGCACAGGCCCAGAGAATAAAGAAAAAAAGGACAAATGAAGTAAGGAAAGAGGCAATGCAATACAGTGAGCTACTTCACAATGGGCTGCAAAGGGTGTTGCTTAGTACAGAGGATCTTTCCAGAAAGGCAAGGAGGAACTATACAGATAGTTCACACAGGAGCAGAAAAAGGAGAAAGTTACTTGTGCAGATCTCTTTAGTCTCCCATTCCCTATTGGTCAAGGTTGATCCCACAGGAAAATAACTCTCTTGCACTTCTGAGTTGCGTCATCCAACCTTGTGGTGGGAGCTTATTTGGAAGTTAAAATGCACACTACCAACCAGTATTAGGTCCATGTCTGGAAGTGGTGACTAAAGGCAGTAATGCTTTGTGTGGAGTGTGGCACAGGCAAGTCAGGGCTACGATTTGATTCTAGGATACTTAGGGAGTTTAGCAAAGGTGGCACAGGCAGGAAGCAGGGGCATCATCATCAGAAAGAGGCCATCCAGGACATCTGAAAATGTGTAATAGATTTGATCTGATACAGATGTGTAGTTTATACTCTAAATATATGATGAGATTATTTGTGAATTATTTGTAATTGACTGTAATTTTGTTTGAATTCCATTGATAAAAAAATACGTCACCTGTAGGTATGTTTATTTCCTTTTTCCTGTATTTTCATTTCTTTTTTTCTTTTCTTCTTAACCAGTTACTATCAGTGCCTCATGGTATGTTGAATAGGACTAGAAATAGAATTCATTCTTATATTCATGCCTGAGGAAATAACTCTGTCAGGTCCACAATAACTATAAATGTTGATCTTAGTATTTATTTATTTATTTATCTATCTATTTATTTATTTTTAAGATTTTATTTATTTATTTGACAGACAGAGAGACACAGTGAGAGAGGGAACACAAGCAGGGAGAGTGGGAGAGGGAGAAGCAGGCTTCCCACAGAGCAGGGAGCCTGATGCGGGGCTCGATCCCGGGACCCTGGGACCATGACATTAGCCAAACGCAGACACTTAACAACTGAGCTACCCAGGTGCCCCAATCTTAGTTTTAAATATGTATCATGTAAAGGGTATAATGAGAAGCTCAACTGCACGAACCTTCTAGTTTCCTTTTTCTTGGCACACAACTGAACTACATTTCCCAGTTCTCTTGCATCTGGCTTGAACCATGTGACTCACTCCAGCCAATGGAATGTAAGCAGGGCTATTGTGATTCCCCTCTTGTCCTCTCCCCTGGCTTGCCAGCTGGCTCAACACAAAAGATCCAGCAGAAGAAGCTGAGGTCCTAGGGAAGGTAGACCACTGGATAGAAGTAGTCCCCTGAATGACTAAGTGGAACAGAGCTCTGCCCATCCCCCTTCCCACCACACTACACACATGCTATGCCAAGTGTGATGTCAACAAGAAGTAAACCTTTGTCAAGCTGCTGCATTTGGGAGTTGTCATAGTGATTGCACAACCTCTTTAATGAACTGTCCAAACCCAGTTTTTTAAAAAGTTTTCATCAAGAATAAAGGGTAAAGTTTAGTGGCTGACTTCTCAATATACATTAGGTTCTTACATGCTTCTGATGGTATTTTCAGTTAACATTTCCTTGGCGCATGTTTTCTTTTGGCATTCTAAACTTGCTTTCATTACAGGGTTGTATTAGATAATGCCTAAGATAAATTGTTTTCTTTTCCTTACATTTTAGCTGGGAGTTTTTGTTATTTTGAGTTGTTTGTTTGCTTGTTTGTTTGTTTTTAATCTATGTCCCTGAGTAGTATGGCATATTGAGGCAAGCATGGGTTTGGAGCCAAAAAGATCTTATGTTGAATCCCATTTCAGCCAGTGACCCCATTGAGTTTGCCATTTAATTATTTACTTGACAGAGAGAGACACAGCGAGAGAGGGGACACAAGCAGGGGGAGTGGGAGAGGGAGAAGCAGGCTTTCCGCTGAGCAGGGAGCCTGATGCAGGGCTCGATTCCAGGACCCTGGGACCATGACCTGAGCTGAAGGCAGACGCTTAACGACTGAGCCACCCAGGTGCCCCGAGTTTGCCATTTAATTGATCTAAATCCCAATTTTCTCTTCTGAGGTAATAATTCCCACATTAGGAGATTTTTGTGAGTATTAAAATATTGTATATAAAATACCTGATATATATCAGAACCTTAATAAATGGTAGTTATTATTATTACTCTTATTTTAATTGGACTATAATTCATTCTCTCTCTCTCTCTCTCTCCCCGTCCCTCACATGTGCCCTTTTTTGACTTGGGTATATGTGTATGTAGAGGAGTTAGGCACTATGTTTAATACCAGTATTTCTTCAAATCAATCAATTCATGTTCTGTTCCCTCTCATGTGAATAAAACTGTTTAGATCAGGTACTCAAAATCTGAAATCTATTTCTTGCTCAATTGTAGCCCATTGCCTTTATAAACAGGCTGAAATTATGTGTGACTTTATAAACCTCCTGAAATTGAATGTGAAGTATTTTTTTAAGATTTTATTTATTTATTTGATAGAGCACACAAGCAGGGGGAGCAGTAGGGAGAGGGAGAAGGAGAAGCAGGCTCCCCGCTGAGCAAGTAGCCCGATGTAGGGCTTGATCCCAGGACCCCCGGGGTCATGACCTGATCCGAAGGCAGACACTTAACTGACTGAGCCATGCACGTGCCCCAGAATGTGAAGTATTTTATGGAAATAGATTTCCTTGGGGGAAAGGGTACATAGCTTTAATCAGATTCCCAAAAAGGATCCCAAGCCCCAAAATATTAAGAATTTCTGTCTTAGATCCAATCACCAGTCACTTATCTACCCCACCATGCCCCCAACTGGGATCGTCATAATATAAACCACCTGCCACAGAAACACAAGCAGATTTTGGTAGTATTTGTATACAGATCGCCTCTTCCACATTGACATTCTGTCTTTCCTTGACCTCTTGGAATTCTCTCACCTTTGCCTTTGTCCTCCATCTACTTCTTTGACCATTCTTCTATCTCTATGTTTGGTCTTGTTTTCTCTGGAGAGCCTCTGAAGGTAGATAATACTAGAATGTTTTTAGTACAGCTACCTCTTCTCTTGGCCACCTCTCCCTATGGCAAACTCGTCTGCTGTTACAGCTCCTACCTACCCCACCTGGTGGCAGGTAACTCCCAAAGCTGCCTTGCAGAAAGAGTCCCTCACCCCTCCTCTGCCAGGTGTCTGTTAAGCATTTTCATGTGGCTCTTCTACTGATACTTGAACTGAGCAAGTCCCAAACCAGACTCCTCATTAATCCCCAGCCCAATTCTTTCTCCTGATTTTCTTTAACTCTGTTAACAGCATCACTTTTTCCCCTGACGCTTACGATTGTAACTTTGAGGGGCCTCTTTCCCTTCACTCTCATTCCTCTGTCGTATCAGTCAATTGCCAGATCCTGTAAATCTTAACTGCAGAATGTCTCTTGAACTCATTCCTTCTTTTTCAAGAGGAGACACATTTATTTTCAGCTTTACCGTTTGATAGCAGCCCCCCTAGTTCTGACAACTATTTTCTCCTCACTTTGACCATTATATGAGTTCCTATGCTAACATCACCCTAACTTTTCCTTCAGCAATCTATCCATTGCCAGGGAAATCTTCCTAAAGCATAACCATTTTGTTTACTTTCCTACTCAAAACCCATCAGTGGCAGTTTACTATCTTTCTGAACTCCATGAAAACGCCTCACCTTGCCAGTCACATTAGACTCTTGTCATACGGCTACTACATACCTCTTCAGCTTGGGCTTTACAATATGACAAGCTTGGACTCAATTTCCGGCTTCGACATGCGACCTTAGGAAAACTGTTTAATCTCTCCAAGGCTCCTTTTTAAAAAAATCTATAAAAATGGGGATAAGAATATTCATCTGAGGCAGATTGTAGATAACAACAATCCTTTACAGTTCCTTATTTTGCGACCCCTTGAACTTGGTCTGGCCTTGTGACTTGTTTTGATCAATTGAATATGTGTAACAGACCTTGGGCAGTTGATGAGCTATGGCTTCCATAGGCCTTGAGGATTCCACACTTCATGGTTGCAGACCTAGGATTACCCTGTGAATGAACTCAAGCAAGCCTTCCGGACTGGCCATGGGGAGGAGAGCTACAGCTCCCCAGCTTGCTCTCCAACTGACTGTCGATCCCTAGACATATAACTGAGGCCATCTTAGACTGTCAAGCTCCAGCTAATTCGTGAGCTAACTACAAACTGCATGAGTGAGCCCAGGAGAGACTAGCCAGAGAACCCTCCCAATGGAGCACAGCCCAGACTGCTGACCCACAGAACTGTGAGCTCACTGAAGCCACATTGTTTTGGGGGTGCTATGTAAAGCACTAAAAGTTACCTAATATAGCATCTCGCAGTGTGTAAAATGGTGTCTGACAGGATAAAAGACAGTTGTTACTATATTGTTAGCCCATTTCACAAGTTCTATGAGCCAGTCTAACTTGGCTATTCACTATTACCCAAATCCATCCTGTTCTTTCTTGGCTTTGCACTTTGCTTATGAATTTTAAGCATTGGGGAATGTACTCCCCTTTCTCTCATTTATCTAAGTTTGCTTATGATTCAAGCCTCATCTCAAATGCCTCCTTCTTCATGAAATCTCCCTTAAATTTATAACCAGATAAGAGGTAGTGGAAAGAATGGGACTTAGAAACCAAACAGGCCTGGATTTGAATTCTGGTGGGGTTTTTTTTGAAGCTTGTATGTATGTATGTATGTATGTATGTATGTATGTATGTATGTATTTGAGAAAGAGAGCTCACAAGCAGGGGGAGTGGCAGGCAGAGGGAGAAGCAGGCTCCTCACTGAGCAAGGAGCCTGCTGCGGGCCTCGATCCCAGGGCCCTGGGACCATGACGCGAGCCCAAGGCAGATGCTTAACCGACTAAGCCACCCAGGTGTCCCTTGGATTTGAATTCTGACTCTACACTACTACTTAATCAAGTATGCAATCTTGGTTATTTTTTTTTAACTTTTCTGAACCCTACCTTCCACGTTTATAAAATGAGTATATTATAAATGACAGCATAAAACATCCAACATTATTGGTCTAACCTGTAATATCCATTCAACAAATGTTAGCTACTTTCTCCCCTCCTTCCTCCAAACCCCTACAGCTCTGTCTATGATGCCTCATAGTACATAGCATGTTCTGCATTTGGTTATAAGTTTGAGTACTTGTTTTAAACTCTATTTACAGAAAAAGGGTTTTATTTATCTTGGAGTCCCATATGGTACCTTATATGGTAATTTGCACATGGTAAACACTCAATAAATATTTATTGCATTGAAAAATTTTAATTGCCATATTATACAAGCAATGTTGGAGGATGAAGAGTTCATTTTCTCTGGGTGGTCAGGGCAGGATTTGCAGAAAACTTGGATTCAAACAAGTTTTTAAAAATGGAAAGGATTTGGAGAGATGGAGAAGAGGGGAGAGAGAATCCCAGGAAAATGTGAATAAAAACAGGGTTAGAACATGCATGACTATTCAGGAGACAGTTAAATCTAACGGTCTGATTGCTCCAGAGGACTGATGGCAAGATAGAAGTACTTTTCATGCCATTATAAAAAGTGAGGTAGGGGCGCCTGGGTGGCTCAAGCCGTTAAGTGTCTCCCTTCGGCTCAGGTCATGATCTCAGGGTCCTGGGATCGAGCCCCACATCGGGCTCCCTGCTCAGCGGGAAGCCTGCTTCTCCCTCTTCCACTCCCCCTGCTTGTGCTCTCTCTCTCGCTGTGTCTCTCTCTGTCAAATACATAAATAAAATCTTAAAAAAAATTTTTTTAAAGTGAGGTAAAGAGCTTGAGAGTCTGTCTACCCATGGGATTGACCCTAGGATGGATGGGGTGACAGATAAACAAGGGATTGCTAACGATTAAAGTGGGCCTATAATATTCAAAGATGAATGTCATCTAGCTGCTTTGGCTGCCTTTCAAAGTTTATTTCCCTTCCAATTACTTTTCTTTTTAACTTTCTCAAACTGGTGATCAGATACATCTGATGGAAATGAATCTTTAACTCAGTCTGTCCACATTTTAAGAGTAAAAGTAGACTTCCCCTTCACACTGCATAGCCCTTAAACTCACACCCCACCCAGATAAGTCCTGGCCTGAAACAAGAACTGGCAACACACAAGGAAGCCATCGATATAAATTCCTTTCAGGAGTCCAGGTTAGGAAAAGCCAGGAGAGAAGCAGGGAAGGAAGAATGGATTAGTGAAGAGAGTCAGCATGCGGCAGGTTGTAGAAGTATGAGCTTAAGATCCAACATATACTGTCAGGGGTAGAGGAGATGAGCTCAAGGGAGTAGAGAAGGCAGGAGAACAGGAAAGAGAGATAGGCATGGAGAGGCATAAAACTATACCACATGCTACCATATGGACTATAGGGGTACATTTATACAAGTAAGGTAGCAAGTATCTACAACCCACAGATGCTAAAAGCAGGGTCTGGTTAATCATATCTGGGCCAGAAAACTTAGTTCTATTCCCTTCTAACTTTTGCTCTTTTTTCTAAAACGTTCTTTCCCCAGAAAGTTAGAATCTGTCCAGTTCAATCCAGTTCTCCATTAGAACTGATTTGAGCATTCACATTGTCTTAGGACTAGGGTGAATTAGAAGATGCTTGATTAGGGGTGCCTGGGTGGCTCTGTTGGTTAAGTGTGCAATGTCCAACTCTTGATTTTGACTCAAGTCATGATCTCAGGGTCATGAGATGGAGCCCTGTGTCAGGCTTCTTGCTCAGTGTGGAGTCTGCTTGAGATTCTCTCTCTCCCTCTCCCTCTGCCTCTCCTCCTGCTCCCACTTGCTCTCTCTGGCTCTCTCTATATAAAATCTTAAAAAAAAAAAAACTAGAAAAAGAAGATACTTGATTAAAATGTTGATGAATGCAAAAATATTTTTCAGCACATTTTTTATTATTTCTGTATTATAAGTCAGTTTTGCCATTAGAAAGATTTTTTCCCCAGATTTCTGAAAAGCTTGCTGTGTATTATAGTTCCCTCAGTAGCAGATTGTGTCGAAAACACACCTTTGATGCTGCATCTCCAGTCCCAAGGCACTCCTAGGAAATACAGAAATCTATTTTTAAGACAACATTTGTTGACAACTGTGCATGCCAATCAGAAATAAATGAAGCTGGGAGGATATCTGTGAAGACAGAAGGCTAAGAGTCTGAGGGAAACAATATAGGCAGAGAGTATGCTTATGAGGACATTTGCTTCCTTCTTGGCTGGCTGTGGCTGAAATACGTCTTTAGTGGATACCAGAATAATGGTAATTTCTTAGAAAAACATTGTGCTCTGGACTAGAAGATAAATATAACTAAACACTGGCCTTAAAATCTCACAAATAAAAATTAATGAAAAAAAAATGCTGGATTCTAAAAACCTGAAACTGGAAGCACTGAAATAGCTGGAGAAGAGAGGCTCTCTATGGAATACTAAGCAGACCTGCCTCCTACAGTATGTCATTAGCCACATCTCTAGGGACGAGGAGATGTATCTCCAGATTCATATGCTGCTTTCTGCACCTCAGCCAGAACTGTGGCGACTTAGTGTCTTGACCAACTAGCCTGCCATATCCAAATCAAGTTGTCCTGCTCTGATCTGCCCCTGCAGACCTTTGTTGGCATTCAAGACTGAAGTCCAGTGTCACAAGTCTGATTGTGCCAGCCAGAATGAGCTCTGCCCTTTAGAAATCTCTTTGGCACAGGATTTAGGTGGGGATTATTTGGAGTCACTGTAGGGTCTGTTCACCACAGATGAATCTCACAGATACAATGATTAGCTATCAAAACCAAACGCAAAGACTATAGACAGTATGATTCCATTTATGTGAAGTTCAAAAGCAGACAAAACTAATTCATGGTGAGAGAAGTCAGAATTGCTGCTGATGGCGAGGAGCAGAAACTGGGAAAGAGCATGAGGGAGCCTCCTGAGGTGTTAGAAATGTTCTAGATCTTGACATGGATGGTGGTTACATGAGAGTTAGTGTTTGTAAAAATTCATCGAGTTATACACTCAAGATTTGGGCACTTTAGGGGCGCCTGGGTAACTCAGTCAGTTAAGCTTCTGCCTTCAGCTCAGGTCATGATCCCAGGGTCCTGGGATGGAGCTGCGGGTCGGGCTCCCTGCTTAGTGGGGAGTCTGCTGCTCCCTCTGCCTCTGCCCCTCCCCACTGCTCATTCTCTCTCTCTCTCAAATAAATAAATAAAATCTTAAAAAAAAAAAGATTTGGGCACTTTATATGGCGTTTCCTCAAAAAATTAAAAATAGAACTAACATATATTATCCAGCAATTCCACTTCTAATTCCTTCCTTCCTGAAGGAAACAAAAACATTGTATTGAAGAGATATCTGCACCCCCATGTTCATAGCAGCATTATTTTCAATATCCAAGACATGGAAACTACCTAAATGTCTATTAATGGATGAAATGGATAAATAAGTTGTATTATATATATAAGATATATATATAATATATATATACTGTATATATACAATAGAATATTATTCAACCATTGAAAGGGAGAAAACCCTGCCATTTATGACAACAAGGATAAACCTTGAAGGCATCATGCTAAGTGAAATAAGTCAAAGAAAGGCAAATGCTGTATGATCTCACTTTTATAGGGAATCTAAACAAACAAACTCGTAAAAAAAAGATCAGATCAATGGTTGCCTGAGGTGAACTGGAGGAAGGGGGTCAAAAGTTACAAAATTCCGGGCGCCTGGGTGGCTCAGTTGGTTAAGCGACTGCCTTCGGCTCAGGTCATGATCCTGGAGTCCCTGGATCGAGTCCCTGGATCGAGTCCCGCATCGGGCTCCCTGCTCGGCGGGGAGTCTGCTTCGCCCTCTGACCCTCCCCCCTCTCATGTGCTCTCTCTCTCTCATTCTCTCTCTCTCAAATAAATAAATAAAATCTTTTTATTCCAATTATTCAATAAATAAGCACTAGGGATGTAATGTTAACACTGCTGTATGGTAAATATGAAAGTTAAGAGAGTAAATCCTAAGGGTCCTCAGCACAAGGAAAAAAATTTTTCTTTTTCTGTATCCAAAATGAGATGATGGATATTAACTACACTTATTGTGATCATTTCACAATATATGTAAATCAAGTCATTACACTGTACAACTTAAACTTGGACAATGTCAATTACAAATAAGATTTGGGCACTTCAAGTATATTGCACATGAAATTCTTTAAAAAATTAAAGAAATGTTATGTAGACAATATAGCAAAGTCTTTAAGAACATGGCTTTGGAAGCAGACAAACCTTGGGTTCAAATAATTCTACAATTTACTAGTGAAGAGTACTTATACCCATTACTTTGTTTCTCTAAGTCTCAGTTTCCTTACGTGTAAAAGGAGATAATAGTAATGCTTAAGGGGTAATTGTAAGGATTAAATGAGTTAGTTGAGCCAAATTCTTGGTATATTGTTGAGCAAAGGGTGAATTATCCTAGAAATGGTACTTAATAGCCATGCTACTGCTACTACTATATGAATCAGTTGTCAATGAACTATTATTAATTATTAATAGTGTGATTGATAATTATTAATGAATTATTAGTTATATTAATGAATTATTTCTATTAGTATATGAATAGAAAGAGTTTGAGAAAGAGAATAATATCTTAGGAGGTTGAACACAGATGGCAAGTTTCCCTCCTGCAGTGGAGTTGGTAAGCATTACCCTTTGATCATAGCATTCTTTTCTGTTGAATTTACTGACTTCAAAATCCTTCCCAAACACACACCAGGTAGCTCATATCAATCAACTGGAAATGGTAATGCAGATGAACCTCTCAGCCAATCCTGGTTATAATCACCTAAAAGACAAGAACAAGGTAATATGCAATTGAATACTTAATACACTTTCTCTGATCATGCTCTGATGATGTGTACTCAAACCTTAATAAACTTTCTCTCATGATGTGTACTCTACAGGCCATGCGACTAACAGTCCTTGTTCTTGTTAAAGGAAAAAGTATAAAGAAACTAGGATTTACTGGTTATTAAACAGCATTAGGTTTTCATTTAAAAGTAAGCTGTTAAAAAAAAAAAAAGTAAGCTGTCAGGTAGATAGTAACATCAGAATTACTGACAACCAGAACCTTGGATGTAGGGCAAAGAACTGGTGTGGTTGAGGAAACTTGAAGCTACTTACCATGACAAAGGAACAAATAAGGGGCAGAACCTGGAAGCCCAAAGGCAAAGCAAGACTACAGGTCTAGAACAGCTTGAAGCAGGACAAGATCATAGGTCAATTTAAGGTTAGAGTCAGAACCTGTGGTTAAGCCAAAATCAGGGCCCATGAAAGAAGTAGAGTCAAGATAGTCATTTAACAAAAAACTAGAAAGACAGGAAGGAAACTGAAAAATACACATTTGGGAGGGCTGGCTAAGGTGGACGTATTAAGTCTGTGATGCCTTTTGAACATCCAAGCAGAAATGCCAAGTAGGCTTGGATATTCAAGACTGAAGAGCATAGAACTGGAGAAATGAAATGTGGGACTTGTCAGCATGGTACCAAAAGACATAGCACTGAATAAGCTCCTCGAGAAAGTGAAAATAGAGAGAAGCCAAGGACTGAAATGTGGAACCTTTCAACCCTTCTTTTCAAAAAGTAAAGGATACTGATAGGAGAAGCCACTAAATTAGGAAGATATAGATGACCCAAAACAAAGGGAAGAAAATGCTTTCAGAAAGTGTCGTGAGTAGTGTCGAGAGGTCAGTAAGGTAAGGACAGAGCACTCATCACTGGATTTTGTAAGATGGAGGTCGCTGATCACCTTGACAAGAACATTATCAGTGGCGTAAGAGCTACTAAGGCTTGATTAGAATGGTTATAGAGATATTTGGAGTTGTTAAAATTAGAAGAGACGAAATGTTAGAAGAATTCCGTGAACTGTGAAGTGGCTTCTGTATGATAATTTTGTTACAACTGATCATTACGGTAAAAAGTACTTAACCTTAATACCTCAGGCTGGTTGGTGTGGATAAGTAAGTGGTTGGCAGATGGATGATGATGGTCCATTGATGACAGGCAGATCATGACAGAGACACATCTTGAGGATACTTTAAGGTTGCAAAAACAAATTGTTTTTTCCCCTTCTGGTCCAAGTCTCTGTACCATATTAGGAAGTGGCTGGGAGTGGTTGACAAGCACAGTAAACACAAGCAAAGTATATCTTTGAAATGGAATTGATGCATAAGAAAATGTAGAATTTGTTCATTTGTAGGTTCAAGTTCAGACATAAGCAATAATTTGTTATCTTCAGACATTAAAATTTGGTTAATTAAGAAGCTATGGAAACTTCCATTAGCTATGGAGAGGAAATGTGATAATACTAACAATTACTTGGGCAAAATGAATTACAGATTCCTATTTATCCACTCAAGTTAATTACTAAAATATTATTGCATGCCTACTATGTGTAAGGTCCTCTGAGCCAATCGCCGCTAGTAAATATAGCCAATTCAAATATTTCACAGCACAAAAGTCAGAATATGCAAGAAACCTGTAACTTTTTGATTGTCTCTGATGAATTTAAAATTCCTCAGTAGCCTCCATCCCATTGGGTAAAAGGAAAAATATGCTTAAATGCATCAATTAACAATATCTCTTTCAGTTAAATTTGCTCTGTGGAGGGTAACTGCTTACCTCTCTGGGGTGTTCACCTTTCCCCCTTTTCTCGAGCTTAGTCTTAGTTGGAAGATTTGCCTATTCCCCTGCTGTTAGGGGGGGCCCTGGACCTAGCCTGTCATCTGGGTCTTCGTCATCCTCTGAGACAGTGTGGTTGCTCTGCTGTTATCCCTGTCATCCAGCTGACACCCACTGCTACCGTTTGCAGCTAAAGAAACATCTATGCTGTCCTCAGCGGCAGTTGTCCTCACATGTTCCTGTCCCTGGTGCTGGTGACATCTTGCTGCCAGCTCTATCAGGTGTCCCAGTTTCACCTTCTTGGGACTTTCCTCCCCAGTCTAGGCATTAGCAATTCTACCCAGGCAGAACCATGGGCTGTCTGACTCCTAGAGGCAGGTCCATCATACAACCTCTTTGGGGAGCTGGTAGACATGGCTCATGGCCCTACTGTCCTCCACAGCCTTCTCTGTATCTAGAGCAAACCTAGGAACTCTCTCCTTTGCAAACTGGGCTTCTTATGAAACTAGGGAGATCTGTCTTCTTGCCCCTGGCTATCCCTCTATGCTCCCTCCAACGTGCAGCTTGCTGGTCCTCTGACCAGTGCAGGGCCGCTTGGGTCAAACCTATCTGTTTATTCTCTAGTTACTTCTCCAACCTCCCCCACTAGGGTTTTAGGCCAGAGATGACAGATAGACACATGTCTCCCCTCCCCTCCTTACTCTTCTTTCTTCTCCTCCAAGGCCCTACTTCTTGGTGTCAAAAGCACTATTTCTCTTTTCCTCCTCTCTAAAAGGGCCTTCACATACATCATTTTCTCCTCCCCCCTCAAAGTGATTTGTATGCTCCCTTTTCCTGAGACCAAAACAGCAAAAGAGAACTGAGAAACCAAGAGGGGAAACCCACTGGGAGGTATTTCTTTAGAAAACAATGTAATTATTCCTAACTAACTGAGTTTACGAGAGGTTGCCTGTCCTCAGGGAACTTAGAAGCTAATCAGAGAAGTAAGACAATATGTAAAAAATAATATAATGCCAAAGCTACCCCAGTGTTGCCAATATCATAGTCTCTCCAGAGGCTGGCTCAGCTGATGGGAGGGCAGCACGCGAAGCACCCCACCCACCCCCGCCCTGAAATACTGCCATAATGGAGGCCCAGGTAAGCATCAGGTGGGAATTCAGTAGATTGGCAAAAGGTTCTTTGAGAATTCTGGGCAGCATTGTATTAAGTTAATTCCTTTTCTTTTTTTCCCTCCCAGAGGCATACTGCCCTGAGCAAAAAAGAATTTTGGACAGTCATTTTGCAAACTGATAAATGTGAACTAACTTTAGCCCAGTAGAAAATACTCACATCTTACTTTCGGCTGAAACATTACAAGTAAAGGACATGTTCTTTAATAGTATTCCAGAAAGGAACTTGAGCCTACAAGATCCATTTAAGCTTTTCCCTATGAAGGAATGTCCTTGTACAAAGTTATGTGTCTGTGGTTTATATTTCAATCATTTTTCCTTGGGTATTTGTTAGTGCAGTGAAGACAGAGATATAATCCAGGCAATTAGATTTCCCTATTTTATTTTATTTTATTTTTAAAGATTTTACTTACTTGACAGAGAGAGAGAGACAGCGAGAGAGGGAACACAAGCAGGGGGAGTGGGAGAGGGAGAAGCAGGCTTCCTGCGGAGCAGAGAGCCCCATGCGGGGCTCGATCCCAGGACCCTGGGATCATGACCTGAGCAGAAGGCAGACACTTAATGACTGAGCCACCCAGGTGCCCCTAGATTTCCTTATTTTAATAGTACATTAATTCTTCTATTGCTGTTATTCTTTTATGCAGTGTTAGGTTAATATAACAGCAAAAAGAAAAAGAAAAAAGATATATATGTCTATATTTACATATATAGTACAAATATTAAATGTATATATGTATGTGTATATTTTATGCAAATACATAACATATAGTGTCTGTATAAAATAATAGGTGTATTGTGTGTATATGTAGAGCATATATAAATATAAATTACACACACACATATACATACATGCATATATTTAGGCAGATATAAAATACCTAGGTTCATATTGAAGTATAAGCTACATATACACATTTGATGCAGATGAAATGGTTCATGCATTTGAACCTCTACCTATGTTGGTTCCTTCAGCCTGAAATGTTCCTTCAATCCCTTTCACCTCTCAAACTCCTATTTATTCTTCAAGAACCAGCTCAAATCCACACCTCCCCTATGCTGCTGTTGTACTGGATTTCACTAAAAAATTTCTTATATGTCTGCTTTCATTATTTTATATACCTGTCTCTCCTCCTAGACAATGAGCTCTTTAAGTCAGGAACTGAGTCTCATTCAGTCTCATTCATGTTTGCTCTGCCCCAGACCCTAGCCCTTAGGCACATTCTAAGCACTCAATAAACATTTTATGAATGAGTAAATGCAGCCCTTGAATAGTAATTAAGACTTTGATGTGAAGGTGACAGAGAGCGCTCCCCTAACCTGGGGTAGGAAGTGACTTTGAGGAAGGCTGGAAACTTTTTCTAAGACAGAAGTTAAAGGACATTGGCCTGCTTTGGGGAGGTGCTTGGAGAATGGAGACCACCTGCTTGGGTACCATGGAGTGATGTCATACAAATAGCTTTTGTGTCTAGACCTTTGATTACTTTTTGAAAGTCAGAAAAATCCAAAAGAACATCAGGCTCAATGAGTGTTGGATATGTAGGTAGTGGCTTTGGACTTGGACACCCCTCCACTTACCACGTGATCTTGGCAGGTCATACAATGTTTCTGGGCCTTAGTTTCATCATTTGCAAATGGACAGTGGGGGTAGGGGTGTGTGGGAGGGGTGAATAGTGCCTATCTTACAGGGTGAGGGGGAAATGGGAACTTTTACCTAAAGTACTTTGTATGATTATGTTAGTGTGCGAGTCAGGGGGCTGGTCAGGGAAACTGCAACTATCTCAGGTCCTTAGAACCGAGGAGATTTAGTGCAGAGACTTAGTTAAATGGGGGAATGGAAGAATTGTAAGCCAGAGAGGGAAGGTGAGGAAATCCAGAGATCAACCACTGCAGGGAGTGGCCACAGAGATAATGCGAGAAGAAAGTGTGACTGGAGACCAAGAGCTGAGGTCACCCAACAGAAGACGAAACCATGTCCAGCAGGAACTGGGACTACAGCGGAGGCACAGCTGTTGCTGGAGGACACGCCATCTAAGGCAGAGAGCCTGAGCAGAAATACCTTGGCTTGTTTTCCCTCTGCCCTCTTGTCCCTCCCCAGCATGCCCCACTGTCTGAACCCAGTCCCTTTGTAATGAGAAGCAAAGCGGGGAGACAGAGAGAAAGGAGGCTGAAAGCCAACACTCAATTCCTTACCACAATCAGTTAGGATTCGTTTTGGCCCCGAGGGATAAAAGATTCAAAGTAACGGTGGCTTAAATAGGATAGGAGCTCGTGTCTCTCTCATGTAAAAGCCCACATAAGTAATTTGGGGTTCTTATGACATTTTATAACATCAGAGACCCCGTAGCCTTTCATCTTGATACTCTTTTGTGTGTGGCCTTGATCTCATGGTCCGAAGTGGAGGCATCCGTGTTTCAGGCCTCAGGATAGTAGAATGGACAATTAAAAAGGGAAAGAGAGGCACAGATACATTGTCTGGTAGAGCAATGTTTTTTGAACTGTGGGTCATGACTCCCTAATGGGTGATCAAAATCAATGTAATGGATAACTTTAAAAACAAAATAGAACAGATGATATCAGAATGTTTACTACACAGTAGAGGTTAAGTATTTCTTATTTAAAACTTTTGTTTCAGAAATACATATGAGTGTCTGGGGCGCCTGGGTGGCTCAGTCAGTTAAGCGTCTGCCTTCGGCTCAGGTCATGATCCCAGGGTCCTGGGATCGAGCCCCACATCGGGCTCCCTGCTCAGCAGGGAGCCTGCTTCTCCCTCTGCCTCTGCCTGCCTGCCTGCCTGCCTACTTGTGCTCTCTCTCTCTCTCTCTCTCTGTCAAATAAATAAATAAAATCTTAAAAAAAAAAAAAAAAGAAATACATATGAGTGTCTACGTGATATATATAACACAGCAAAACAAAACACAACATAATAAAATATAAAGTGTATTTCTTATGTAGGATACTATCAACAAAGTTCAAAGCATTTTTATAAAGTTCCTGCTCCACTTTGGTTTCCTCTCATTGGCCAGAACTAGTCCCATGGCTATAGAGCATCGCAAGAAGCACTGGAAAATGTACTTTTCCTTATCGGCAGCCATTCACCTGGCTAACACTAGGATTTTGTTATTACAAAAGAAAGGGAGCTTCAGTAGTCAGGGACAACCAGATGTCTACCACGTAGACTCATTATTATTGTTGTCTGCTCTTACTGTTACTATTGACTGTTATTATTGGCTGAAAGTCACATCTCGCTCAGAGGGTGACTCTTGGAAGTTTAGTGATGACATGTTTAGTGCCTGGACCCTGATAGTCTGTGTGTGAGTCCTGCTTTGTCATGTAGTTTTCTCATCTATAAAATGAGGATAATAATAGTGTATCTCTCATTACATTTTTGGAAAGACTGAATGAGGATGAGCATCAAGAGTCTGACAGAGCATATGACACCTACAAAGAGCTCAGGGCTTTTGGGTGTAGATATCAGCACCAGAGCCCATAGGCAGAGTATGTGGAAGGGCACCCGTGTGGTGGTGCACTGTTTTCAGCCAATTCTGATGTTGAAGCAGTTGCTAAATTCATGGCAAATCTCCGCTGGTTCATAGCAGCAGATGGGACCTGGCACAGGAATGGGATATCAGCCAGCAATGAGGAACAGTAGAGAACAGCAGAACTATCTGGAACTCTCTGGAACTTGTCCTTGGGCTCTTCACTGACCAGCAGCAGGTTGTCACCCACAAAAAGAGGCAGCGGGTTTTAGTACTTGGAATCCTCCAAGTAGGGCTTTCAGACCTGGTGAGGGAAGACCTTCATCAAGATCCTGTGTTTCCAAAGCCAGTGCCATATAACAAGCTTGTTCTCCACACTCAGAGCCTCAGTCAGGCAAACAGCTACCATTTGGTTGTCTCAGAAGGAAATCGAGGAGTGAAGTTAAAGCAATTCTCAGGATTCAAGTAGAATTGGAGTAATACCCACAGTGCCTGGCACCTAGTGGGCCTAGATTATTTGATGGATGAATGAATGGGTGAAGGACTAGAATAGAGAAGATGTGAGCTAAATAGATTTTTGACTATCACATAAACTTTCTTTTTTCCGTTGCTGATGTGGCATGGAAAAGACAAGGTTATATAAATAAGAAATCACATTTAGGTTGAACGTATTTTCAAAAGAAAAATAATTGTCACAATCTTTCATTAAAAATACGTAACTTTTTCTTTCACCTTCTGTATAGGATGATTACTCTTTTAACACTAATTAAACACCCACCATGTGCTAAGTGGTAAACAGAACATGTGAGCAATAGTGTTTCTGCTCTCAGGGTGATGGGCAGACAAACTTGGCAGAGAACACAATAAGAAGGATGAAGGTAAATTTGATGTATAATATATTTTTTAATATTAATCTTATTGACACAGTACTTTCAGAGAAAGTTGTGAAACCTATTTATTTAGAAATATGAAAAAAAGATAAACTTTCATCTATTGGCAGAAGGAGAAAGTAGATGATCTGCCAAGGTTTCTTCTTCATCTCCGAGGAACATCATGTGCCTAAACCAGAGGTCACTTTAGACAGGACACATGTCCCACATGGCCAGTTAGTGCATTTATAGTACCTGCCTGGTCCCTATAAGAATGTGACATTTCTGCAAATACCTCATAGTCTCCAAATCAGTAAGAAGGCTAAGTAGAAAAGTGGTAGATCCAAGTGTTCATGAATTCAATAAATGTTTGTTAACTCCCCACTATGTGCCATTGGCTGCTGAGAAGTAAGGAATTAAAAGGCCTTCCCCCTCAAGGGGAGCAACTGCCTCTGAGAAAGACCATCAAGAGCTAACAGTTGTGATGTCGGGTGACAAAAGTGATCACTGCAACAGGCTGAGGGAACTTCGAGAAAAGGCCTCTCCCTCAACCTAGGGTAGGGGGCAGAGTTATCAGAAAGGCTTCCTAGGGGGGACAGTGATTCCAAACGAATCTCCAAAAATAAGAATGCCTTAGCCAGGTGTAAAGGTAAGGAAAGATATTCCAAGCAGATGACATCAGAAGAGCAAAGTTAGGGAAAGGTAGAACAGTGGGGGATTGTAGTTAGAGATTCAAGTGGCTTGTTTTGGCTGGAGGTGTAGGTGTGTGTAGGGAGTAGGGGAAGCAGGGAGATACGTTCAGGTCCAGATCATGCAAGTCCTTGTGTGCTAAGAATTTCCATTTCATTTCATCCTGTAGCTCATGTGGGATCATTGATAAACAAACATTGGAGAAGGCAAATGATTTAACCAGATTAAAAGAAGACATCAAGGATGACTTTTTCATTTCAACCTTGACACCCGTGGTTGCACATGTGTGATCCCCTCCTCTGAGGTCAGGCAGGAGGCAGGTCTGCCCAGTCAGTGCTGTGAGCTAAGGGCAAGGATACCCAACTTTAAGATACCCTAGTGCCGGAGAGTAAATAATCCAAATGTGGCCGGGGTGACACACTGAAGTAGTGGGTCCACCATAGCTTAACAAACTCTGGGATGCTGAAGGTGAAAGTCTGGGGCCAAGAGTGGACTTACATGGACCAGGGGAAACTAGAGTGACTGGTGGCAGGTGAAATGAGAGGTCTTCGAGCTTGTTTTCAAGGCTTCCATTGCAAGTTTTGAGTACAGTGCTAGCAAGGGCTTTTTGGGGCATTTGAGAGGGGGATAAAATACAAATAGGTATGTTCTTTTCTTTCCCCTATTCCTGACCCCTGGGGCTATAGGGTGAAATTACAATGCTCAGTACACACATCCACTCTGGTAGGAATCCTAAAATTCTCTAGAATTTGGGAGGACATGGGTACCAAAGGAGCACTGATCTGACAGTGTCTGCCCTTTGTTAAATTCCTCACTTGCAGTCACTTGTTCTTGCAGTTGCTAGTTCACTATCTGTCTTTGCCAGCAGGCTGTTAACTCCTAAGAGTATGGGGCGTGCCTGTCACAAGCTTGATCTCTAGCGTGTACCAAAGTGCCGGGCATGAGTGAATGATAAAGGTTTTAAAAATCTGAGTCTGGTTTGCCCCATTTACCACTAGGTTACTCAGATAGTAATTCAAGGGCAAGTCAGCTGGAGGATATTGATAAAATATAAAATCTCTGCCATTCATGCTTCTGATCATTCAAGATGTGTTATCGTTAAGTTCCTGTGTTTTGGCTTTCGTTTAGACATGTGTTCATGGCTCCACTTTTCTGAACATTAGTTTCCTCCACTGCAAAATAGTGATAATAATATGTACCTGGTATGATGAAGCAGGAGAGCACTGTAATTATGAGTGGTGGCCTGGATTTAAACAATGACACCATCATATAACACCGGTGGAACCTTTGGCAGAGAATTCAATCTTGCTAAACCTCAGTTTCCTAAACTGTAATATGGGGATGAATATCCCTCCTAAATAGGGTCTTTGCCAGAATAAAATAAAAAACCCAATAGTGCCTGGAACCTGGCGAGAGCTCAAATGTTAGCTATTGTTTTTTTAAAAAAGATTTTATCTATTTATTTGACAGAAAGAGTGAGAGATAGCGAGAGCAGGAACACAAGCAGGCAGAGGGAGAGGGAGAAGCAGACTCTCCGTTGAGCGGGAAGCCCAGCGTGGGACCCGATCCCAGGACTCTGGGATCACGACCCAAGCCGAAGGCAGACTCTTAACGACTGAGCCACCCAGGCACCCCAAATGTTAACTGTTATTATTGTGTCTCATGGCTTTAGGGATTAGATGAGAAAACTCCATTTAAAACACAGAGCATCATGCTTAGAACTTTGTAAGCACACAAAAAGTGTTAGCTAATAATATCATTTCCATATATAGTCATTGCTTCACTAGGCAAACTACAGTGTTTGTGTAACTCATTTCTTCTACTGTAGCCTTGATCTGTGGTTTAAATCTCTCAATGCTATTTCACTTTGTATATTTCCAAGTCTTGCCTCCCTAGCCAGAGTATAAACTCAGAGCAGTAGTGCAGTCCCTTGCATCTAGTAGATGCTTACCCTACAGTTATTTTGATTTGCTTTATCCATAATTCTATTACTCTTAGTTTCTAGACAAATTTTAAACTTTTGGTAAGATGAAAAGAACTATACTGCTTATTATGTCCAATCAAAGCTTCGCCAAGCCCATGGAAAGAAAGTCATCTGATTTCAGTATACAGAAATGACTAGCTGAAAGTCAGTTCTTGCTCTTTGTTTCCTAAGGTACCATAAGTTTAAATTATTACTCTTATGTTTATAAAAATCCATGAGGGATCTTGATAAAGCTCTGGATATTCTTTGTGTCTTGTTTTTTAAACTAAAATCCTGTATCACACTTTTCCTTAAGAAATTTCAACATCCTAATTAAAAATATTTAGATACTTTTGAGTTGCTATCGAGTTCAATCAATGTGAGTAATGTGTCCCTGCCTAAAACCACACAACTACAGCATAACTTTTCTAAAATGTGACTTCTGTACCTAAAACCCTTTTGTAGCTCCCCATCCCTCACAGAATATCCAAATCCTTGGCCAAGGACCAAGGCTTCTGTCTTCACCAACAGCCTTGTCCACTGCCCCTTCCCACCTACTGCTATAGAAATCCCCAACTTCTAGTTCCTTTCCTTATATTTTGTTTTGGTCTTTGTACATTTTTAAATGCTTTTCTCCCTTCCAGGGATGTTTTCTTTCGTCCTGAGTAACTATCCTTGGTGATAATCCTCAGGCAACATCTCCTCCAGGGAGCCTTCTCTGACTTCCCTCCTAGGTTTTGTGCCCCTTCCATTGTACCTGATGTATAACCTCTTTCTCTAGAGCATTCCATATTATATTCATTAATTCAATAACTATTTCTTGAGTACTTACTATGTGCCTGTATTATTTCAGACACAAAGAATATGTTGACCAAAAAAAAAAAAAAAAAATCACCAGGGCGCCTGGGTGGCTCAGTCGGTTAAGCGGCTGCCTTCATCTCAGGTCATGATCTCGGGGTCCTGGGATCGAGCCCCACATTGGGCTCCCTGCTTGGTGGGGAGTCTGCTTCTCCTTTGCCCCTGCCCCCTGCTCCTGTGCTCTCTCTCTCTCTGCTCTCTCTCTCAAATAAATTCTTTAAAAAAAATCATCACCTTCATGGAGCTGGCAATAAACAAAGCAAGTAAGCAAACATACATGATGTTAGATAGTGTGAATACAATAGAGACCTAAGTTATAGGGAGTTCCTGGAGGGAGGGATATAGGGGTTACAGTCTTCAAGGGAATGGTGAGGGAAGGTCTCCCCTCATATTTGAATCCAGACTAGAATGAGGTGATGCGGGGAGACAAGTCTCCATGGATTTTTTGCATCTTTGCATGCCTTGTGAGCAAGGTACGAAGTGCCCTATTATTCTGCATTATATTTTCAATGGTGTTTGTTTAGTGAACAGTTTTATCAGGTAGCAATAGTGTCTCTCTTTGAAGCAAAAGGAAAATTTTCCTTCTGTCCAGTACATTAAAGTATCTCCCTCTGGGACAAAGGGCAGTTTTGTTTGCATTTCATTATAAATAAGATTTGGGTTACCTAAGCTTGGGGTTCCTCTTCTTCAATGCAACCCCAAGTGTGCAGATGTCACTTGGCCCTTTCCGTGTTGTCAGGGGGAATTGGAGCTTATGTTCCCCCTCTGGCTACTGCTCTTGCTGAGTAATAGCTCTTTGTCTTTAACCCTGGAGCCTGTGTCTTCTGCCAGCGTCCTGGAGATTGGGGTAGGCTGATTTGTTGGCTTGCAAATGGGGTAAAGTCTCAGACTCTTCACAGTTCTTGAGAGTGATATGCAGATATCTGGAAGAAGAGCATTTAGGACGCAGGGAACAGCAAGTGGAAAGGCCCTGAGTCACTTGTCATATGTGATATTTTCTGATTTAAAGTTCTCTAACTTCCCCAATAACTATGAAGTTCTTAAGGACAACCCATCTTACTCATCTTTGTATCCCTAGTACATAGCAAATTCTCAATAAATGTTTGTTGAAATTAACAGGAAAAAATAGTTGTCTCTCAGAAATTAGAATGTTTCTTTGGCAGGGATCTATTGGTGCCAGGTATTATTTCTTTCTCTCTTTCTTCTTTCTTTCTTTCTTTCTCTCTTTCTCTTTCTTTCTTTCTTTCTTTCTTTCTTTCTTTCTTTCTTTCTTTCTTTCTTTCTCTCTCTCTCTCTCTCTCTCTCTCTTTCTTCTTTCTTTCTTTTTTTTCTCACTTAGAGAAAGGTACCTGATAGGCAAAAGAATTGAATTTGGAATCAAGATGGGTTTTCATTTCAGCTCTGCTGCTTACTAGCCTATAACCTTGGGCCACGTACTTAACCTTTCTTTTTTTTAAAGATTTTATTTATTTATTTGAGAGAGAGAATGAGATAGAGAGAGAGCATGAGAGGGGAGAGGGCCAGAGGGAGAAGCAGACTCCCTGCCGAGCAGGGAGCCTGATGCGGGACCCGATCCTGGGACTCCAGGATCATGACCTGAGCCGAAGGCAGTCGCTTAACCAACTGAGCCACCCAGGCGCCCCGTACTTAACCTTTCTGAGTTTCAGCTTCCTTGTGTATGAAATCATAATAATAATCTTGTCTTCTCTGTTCTGATACTAAAGTTGAAAAAAACATAAGAAACATACTAAGCGCTCAAGAAATGCATTGTGCCATATATTGTGCCCAACCCACAGTAGGGTTCCAAAACTTCTCTGTTATTCTGTCTTTGCAAGCTCCCCATTTGAAGGGGAATGGGAAATCTGACAATTTTTAAAATCACTTGGAAGAATACGAAAGCCAGAGATGCTCTGCATTCTAGGATTCTGTCTAGATCATTAGCCGTTTCCATTCATTTAACAATAAAGTATACTTGCTGAGATCTGAAGTCCTGTGGAAGTTAATGAGCAAGTGCTAGAATCTGCCCTTGGGGTTACCTATTCTATTCTCTTGAGCTCCCTGAGTTCACAGGTTCAACGTAGTTTGCAGCCAATTATTGTTTTGAGTGGGAGGCCAGCCAGCAGCATTAGGTTGAGAATTCGTTGCAAAGTTGGGCTTTGTTTCCACTTTAGAGCATGCAAAGGGGAATTGTAGTGGCTTAGAAACTCCATACCACAGTTTCGGAAATCTGACCAAGAGTCCCTCAAAGCAGTTTGACATGGAATTTTTCTGTGGTGGGAATCTTAGCCAATGACTACCATGAACTGGTTCATCACTGAAGTGGCTTGGTACCCCCCCAAATATGGAAGAGCAACCAGTTTGATGAGGAATCTTGGTCTGCTCATTTTTAGCAGTCAAGGAACAAAATGGTTTGTGCCCCTCTTTGCACAGAGTGAATGATTCATGGATTTTCTTAAAAATCTTTCCCCTAGGGGTGCCTGGGTGGCTCGTTGGTTGAGCGTCCAACTCTTGGTTTCGCCTGGGGTCATGATCTCAGCGTCGTGGGATCGAGCCTGAGTCTGGCTCTGGGCTCAGTGGGGAGTCCGCTTGAGATTCTCTCCCTCCCTCTCCCCTTGCCCCTTCCCCATGCATATGTGTGCTCTATCTCTCTGTTTCAAATAAATAAATAAATCTTTGGGAAAAAAAATCTTTCCCCAATTCTTTGTTCCTGTATCATTTGGGTTTCTACTGTGTCTGGAATCATGCTAGACTCTGTGGCAGTGAAGGAAGCTGACACAGTCCCTGATAGGTGATTTTACTGTAGGTGGTTATAGACCACACTCTGAGAAACGTTAAGTGCTTGCTTTGGCAGCACATAGACTAAAATTGGAATGGTATAGAGAAGATTAGCATGGCCCCTAGGCAAGGAGAAACATTAAGATGGAGAAAACAGACTTGCAAATGGACAATTACAAGGTCACATGTTAACTGCTGGAACTTGGGGAGGAAACAAGTAATGAACAGGTGTCCAACTTGGTCACAAGCAAGGAGTACAGGAGCACTGTAATGAGAAGGTAAAGCCATCAGGCAAGTTTCGTGGTAGTCTACAGTCTCCTAGGGACACCTGTGGCCCACCTGCCAGTCTTTTCATCATTTTTTAAGTTCTAATAGCTACATAGTCAGTAGTGTCTTCACTATATAGAATAGATGATTGAACTTGATCTTTAGAATTACATCCAAACAAAGGGGAGGAAAAAGGAGTCTCTTATTAATAGAACATGTGGACTGGAATTGGAGCCAGAAAGTTAGTTCTAGGTCTTGGTGATTTCCCTTATAAGGCATGTGTTCTAGGTATTCCACTCTCTTTTCTCTCCAGTTGTCTTTCTTCATTCATTTGTGATGTTTGCTCCTTCCTAGCTTCAGTGTGCAGAATCATACCCACTATTTATTGGGTGATTCTATGTAGTAGGTGCTATGTATGTATATACGGCTGTATATTTCCTGCAATATGTATTATGGGACTCAAGGCTCCTATGACTCCTTATGTCCTTTTTGTTTCAACTACTACTTCTACCTGCTTTTCCTCTTAGTATTTCCTAAAATTTTTGAGAATAAAAATTTGTTTGACACAGCTAATCTTTTTGTCATACTTTGGCATGTGATAGATTGGCTGCCTTCATGTCACATGCCCAGCCTGGTCCAATCAGTTGCCCCCCTGGCAGGCAATAAACTAATGCTGAGCAGGGGTCATTGGTGGGGCAATTTCACTTATATGGGCTGGGGACATTAAGGAGTAGTAGTTTATCAACCAAAAAGCTTTTCCTGGTCTATCACATACCAAGGTACATGTGTGAACATTCTGACACCAGACTAATAGCTCAGAGCTTGCCATTTGGTGTTTAAAGACCTAGGTTTGCATACTGGTACCACCATCTAAAGTTGTATTATCTTGGACAAATGACTTTCTCTGAGACTTTTCTCCATTAGCAACATAGGAGATATTGCATGGCTCCTCCTGGGTAGTGAGAATCTCTTGGTTGTAGACACTGGGATAAATGAATGAGTTACCATCCTGGGGAGCTTTGTTTGCAGCAAGCAGTTCAAAAGATTCCTTTGGTGGGAGGAGGGGGGAGGTCTGTAAAATGCATACTGTGGGACTCAGGCCTCCTTTGCCAATTCCACTTCAGTAAACTTGGGATGGAGCACTAGATTTGCCGTTTAAGAGTGCCTCAAGGCTACAGGTGGTGGTGGACCCGAGAAACATTAGGATGGAGAAAACAAGACTTTCAAATGGATAATCACAATGCTGCTTATTAAATGCTGCCGAGTGGCTTCAATAAGCCTAGAAAGACAGACCAGAGCACAGAGAGCTTGTTTATTTTTTATTTTTTTAAAGATTTTATTTATTTATTTGACAGAGAGAGACACAGCGAGAGAGGGAACACAAGCAGGGGGAGTGGGAGAGGGAGAAGCAGGCTTCCCCCGGAGCAGGGAGCCCGATGCGGGGCTCGATCCCAGGACCCTGGGATCATGACCTGAGCCGAAGGCAGACGCTTAACGACTGAGCCACCCAGGCACCCCAGCTTGTTTATTGTGTTAACTTTATTTCTCTGCGATGGGGCATCAGAAATGATTAGGTTACTCAGTGATAAGTTTAGATTTGACTTTTAGAAAGATGACTTTGGTTTTGGTGTGAAGAACAGAATGATGGGGATAAGAAGGAGTGAATGGAGCCTGGGGAGGAGGCTGTGGTGGTAATGCAGGTCAGCTGTGACGAGGAACTGACAGAAGTGACATCAGCCAATGGGATACAGATGGAGTGCCAAGATGGGCAGGAGACATAGGCAAGGAGCTGGAGTGGAGGCAGCGGGTAAGAAGCCTAGCTTGGAGAGCAGGTGACATCCACCCAGGTATGCAGTCAGATGCAGATTTAGGTGGAGAATGAGGGAAAGCAGTAACGGGTTTTAGGTATCGTTATTAGAGAAGCTAGCTAACAGTTGGAAAAATGGAAATCCAGCTGAAAGGGGAGATTAAGCTCCGTTTAGAAGTTTGTAAAACTCTGATGTCTTGATAATTGAAGACATGAGTATACAGGAGAGTTCTCAAAAAGAACCTTGGAGTGAAAAAAGGGGACATAGGACTAGAATTTCAAGAAATAGGACCCCAAGAAATACCAATATACAAAAGATAGGCAAAGAAAGAGAAGCCATTTTGAAGGAGTTTCAGAAGGATGGCTTAGAAATGTGTGACAATTCTGGTGACGGTATCCTTGAAGAATCCAGTACAAAATATTAATAATGCTAACTGCCATTATTTTTGGGGTTTTTTTCTCTACCATTTACCATGTGGACTAAAATGATTTGTCCCACTGATTGCCATGTACAATAGTTAAAAACAAGTTATAGGATCATTTCTCTGCCAAATGTCAGTTCAACTCTGGGGATAGAAGACAACAGGTAGATTTTTTTTTAATCCTATCATTAATTAAAGCTTCATTTTTACAGCACCTACTTTATGCTTGGTACTGAGCTAAGTGTGGATGATGGAGAGGTGGATTGGTCTCTGCCCTCAACAAGCTTACTCTAGTTCTAGCATGTGCGAGTTATGTAAAACAAATATCGCACATACAAAATGATGGTGCAGCAAGAGTCTGATGTCCCTGTCTCAAGGGCAGATAGGGTGAAGAGTGTCACAAAATGAAAACATAGAGCATAGGAGACCACACTGATTGGGAAATTCAGAATAGAGAAATAATCACAAGGAGGGATTGGGCCAGGGAAAGCTTACAAGAGGTGGGTTTTTAATACAATGTAGTCAAAGAAGTACAACAGAAGGTTTTACTATAAAGTGCAAAAGAGCACTAAGTCCAGGTCGTAGTCCTACTACCAGCCCCGCTAGGTATCCCTAGGCAAGCCCCTTCACCTTGTGGGGCATGGCTCTGTTCTTTAGGAAGGTAGGAGCAGCAACCTCACGACCCTTGGAAGGAAGAAGGGCGGCCTCAGCATACCCCTCCCCCACCCCAACCATCCACTTGTTCCAGGTGCTTCCAACGGGAGATTTCTCAGCCTGAGCCAGGAGTAAGCATAGGAAGGTTAACCCGGCCTCCCTGTGCTTCGCAGATGTGTGGGGCCAACTCCCGTTCCGTAGTTTTGCGGGTTTTGTTTTACTTTTGATGGGATCAGATGGTTCATTTCCAAAGAGAGACAGAAAGAACTATGTCGTATTTAAGAACAAGACCCTTGGAATCAGACGTGCTTTAATTCTGGATCTGCCTCTTGTCCCCTGGGTGACCTTCGGCAATTTATTCCACCTCTCTTAGCCTCAGTCTGTTACCTAAAAATTTAGGATAAAGATACGTACCTTATAGGGATGTGGTGGGATTAAAGGCTAATGTATACAACCCCAGAGCACAGTGCCGGGCACACAGTAGCTGGTTAATAAAAGCACCTGTTGGTTCGTCGAGAGATTGTTACTAATAACACCGAAGAGAAGCAAGGGACCCACAAACGGCGGTCCCCTCCTTCCCAAACTCTGCCAGGCAGAAAGCCGGCGTCCCAGGACTTAAAGGGACATTGGATGCAACGTGGAACGGGTGGGATCCCGGAGTCCGTCGCATTGGCGATGGCGGTGAGAGCTGGGGTGGGTCGCCGTCCCCGGCCACTCGGAGAAGGTCCGAGGGACCCCACCGCCGGCAGGGCTGGTACCCGAGAAGAGAGCCGGCTCTCCGGCCCCCGGCTCCTGGGGGGCCGGTTGAGGCGGGAGCGAGGGAAAGAGAGGAGGGGCGACTGGGGGAATTTCCCCGCCTCTCTCCCTCCTTCCATAAATCACCGCAGCAGCAGCAGCGGCCGCGTCGGGAAGTGCACGGAGCCGGAGTGCAGCGTGGTGGCACCAGACGCCTCCCTTTCCCCCCTCCGCTTGCTTTCTTTCTTTCTCTCAGTTTTTTGTTGTGTGTGTGTGTTTTAAGCCTCCCCCTCTCCCTCCTCGCTGGGGTGGCTGCCCAGCCTCGCCGCTCGGGCGCCGCTCCTCCTCCGCGGGTGCCGCCGCCCGCCTGCGCCGCCTCCGCCTCGCCGCGCCGGGACTCCCGGGAAGCGAAAGCTCCGCGGCTCGCCTCTCCGATTGTCAGCCCCGCGGCCCGCGCGCCGGGTGCGGGCGCCGCCACCCTCCGAGACGCCCGCTGCCCCGCGCCGCGGGGGCCGCGCCGGCGCCGGGGTCCTTGGGAGCGCTCGGGCGGCCGCTTCCTCTCCCGCCCGCCGCCGGAGCCAGGCGATGGTGGCCGCCCGCGCTCCTGCGCTGTAGCCGGGCGCCCCCTAAGTTTGGGAGCCGCCGCGGCGCGCAGAGGCGTCTGTAGAAGGGCAAGAAAGTTTTGCGGGGTGCGCTGAGCGGGCCGTGGGTGCACCTCGCGTTGCTCCCTCCCCGCTTCCCGGCGCCTTGAGCCAGTCGGCGGGGAGTGGGGGGAGGCAGCATGGCCCGCGAGCCGGAGGAGGAGGAGACGGCGGGGGCGGCCGCCCTGGCCCGCGGCTGCCGGGGCTCGTCCGGCCCGGCCGGGGCCCGGGCGCCGCGGCCGCCCCTCTGGCTGCTCTGCCTGGGCGCGTGCTGGCTGCTGGGCGCCGTGGCCGACGCCGACTTCTCCATCCTGGACGAGGCGCAAGTGCTGGCGAGCCAGATGCGGAGGCTGGCGGCCGAGGAACTGGGGGTCGTCACCATGCAGGTAAGTGGCCCCTTTTGCGCCCCCCGAACTTGCCAGGCATCTTGCCTTTCTCCTATGCGCAGAGCCCGGTCCCATTCTCCAGTACAGGTCCTACTGACCACGCACAGACCTCTCTGGTATGTACCGAGCTCCTTTTCCGCCAGACACCTCTGCCCTCTGCAGACATCCCCCCGCCCCCCCCCCCGACTACACACCAACTCCTCTTTCATGTACACAGGTACCTCTCCCTTTCTCCTCCGCAGAGGCTTCTGTCCTTTGCACGGAACCCACTCTGCCCGCCCTCCCCACCCTTCAACAGCTCCTTTATCTCAGCGAGGACTCAGCGGTTTCTTCGAATCCCCTTCCCTAATTTTGCACGTATTTCCCCCCCGCAGTCTTGTTTTCACCCCCCTTACCCCTGCAAACTCCCCTCGTTCTTTGTGTACCCATCCCGGGGCAGACAGCCCCGCCTGGCTTCGACGATTTCCCTCCCCTACCCCACCCCCTTGACCACCTCCCTGTGTCCCCCAGACCGAGGCGCACGGATGGGCGCCGGGAAGGAAAGCACCGCAGCGTGCGCAGCTGCTCCTGGGCCACCTGGGTCCCGGCGGAGAGCGGCCTCGGGAGCGGACTCTGCGCTCCCTTTCCCCGCCAGGGTGTATTGGGGGAGGGGCTGGCCTGGTAGATTCCCCACTCTGGTTCGGTGTGGGGGACTTTTTTTTTTTTTTTTATTGCTTTCTGCTATTGCTGTTGTCGTTTACGCACTCTTCGCTGTATGATTTTTGTTTTGTGTGTGCCTTTTTGGGGGAGGAAAAAGGGGAAACAGTGAATAAGGTTTCCATTTCTTCTGTATTGTTTACCATGTTGGCCCTCCCCAATGGAGGAAGAGGCTTACAGAAAGATTGCCCGTGGCTAAGAAGGAATCCTGAAGGTGTTACTAATAACAGTAGTAAAAATTGCTAAACAGCAACCACCTGGAGATTCTACCCTGCCATTATTTTATCTTCTTGCAAGAAAGGCCCAGTCGATTAGGAGAGGTGGAGGTGACCTTAAGAGTCTGGAACCTTTGCTGTAACATTCTTCCGTAAAATAACCTTATTCCCTTATGCATTCTAACAACAATAATGGTGATAAATGTGGTCTTCGAAAGAGCGAAGTTTCCAGGAATGTGCTCTCGGAATAGGTTTCTGATTTCGATTCTACTGTGACCACCCTTCCACCTCCCACCGGGGGAGGTGTTTTGAGTCACTTTGGGATTCAGGTTTCCGACGTCTTCTCCCGCCCCCCGCCCCCCCTTAAAATCTTTCTCCCTAGCAGGCCTCCCCCCTCAACCCTGAGTCTTCTCTCAGGATGATACAATTTTCCCAAAATCACTCCTCCAGACCTTTTCCACTGTAGTGAAAGACATTGGGCTTTTGTTGTTTGTTTTGTTTTTAGTTGAGATTGAGGAGTGGATGGCTTGCTTGAAAGGTAATTCTGTATTTGCAGACACCCGGCCTCGAAGTGCAATAGAGTCTGATATTTCTTCATTTGCATAACAATAGATAAGCTTTCAAGATACATCATTTAGTTGTCCTTTTCTGTGCAGATTTTTCAGGTTCAGGTTCTGTTATCCTTTTCCACATGCATTTTCTGATGATTGTTGACCGAGTTCTTAGGAGTGAAGTGACTTTTAGAGGAAATGGAACTAAAATGTTAGGAAGGAACTAAGATCTCCCCCCCCCCCCACTGGTGAATGTTTCAATTCAAAGCACAATTGTCTTTTGCATAGTGACACCTTTTTAAATAAAGGACGTCTAATATGTTTGAGTTTC